>NC_090871.1:32130892-32160892 GCF_036669935.1 Montipora foliosa | reverse complement strand
CTTTGAAAGACGTAAATCCACTCCACTCTTATATTATTACTTAACACAACTCATACGCACTCGATCAATTTACCGTGGATAATTGCGCTGAAGGCTATATAAAAAATAGAATACAAGCAATTTTAGTTTCATTTTTTAAGGTTCCCAACTGTATAATTAAAGAGCAATACTTTTGGAATTATTGGTTGTAAATGTTTTGTGTTCCCCATGACTGTAGTATTTAAGAATGTCATGGTAGGCTCTATAATGGAGTAGTATCACAAAGCTCGCCTGACCGTGCACTGCTAAAAATATGGGAAAACTAAGTCACGCTAAAAAAATAAAAAAGCCTAAAAGCCTTTTGGTTAGGATGCTCACCAAAAATATGTAAGTGAACTTAAAGAACATTTCTCTTATTTAAAATGCGAATAGTTGCTACTATGAATCAGCAACAATTGCGTAAATTAAAAGATAAATCAAACGGAAGGAAGGCTTATTCCAGGTTACAATACTCAAACACTCCTGAATGAAATATAACGTGAGATGATAGCTAAATTTAACCTCCCCTGGCTTGCGAAAATCTCGAGATGTTGCTAAATAATCTGCATGGTTGAAAAAAAGCGAATTTAAAAGATGCATTTCAAGTTACAAGAGTCTTCTGTCACTTGAAAATCAGCCTATAAATACGAATACATATTATTTCATTTAAGAATCTCAGAGGAATAATCTAATATAACGAATACCTGTATGGGACGTTTGAGCAAAAGTATTTGGACGACACAGTATTGCAATCACAACAATAAGTATAATGACAATGAAATGAAATCATCTTGGATTTTAATGCTTTAGGGGGGCAGACGTTCAGCTCTTACTAGACTGTGTCACTTGAAACCTCTAACTAACCTTTAACTAACTGATCCCTACTTTAAAGTGAACCAGCTGCCTTATTTTATTTGGGTGAACCCTTGAGCTTTGACAGGTACTTAAACCAGAAGACAGATGAATGAAGGGGGTAGTTTCTAAAGAAACTGTGGTGCTGCATCGGTGGGGAAGTAGTATACAAAAATTTGGTTTTATGAACGGAGTTACCTAATAATGTAAATTGGCCAACGTACAGGGATTCTAAAAGCTGACGTTTCGAGCGTTAGCCCTTCGTAAGAACGAATCGAAGAATTGTAAATTACGTCTAGTTTTTATAGTAGAGTAGGAGCTACGCTATTGGTAGTAATATGTCAACGTGAAAAATAGGAATATATTAGTTAAACGAAAAGCGTTCGTTAATACCGTGAGGATTAAGGGTGCCGATTTCGAAGATGAATTTTTGTTCCAGATTCTTGCGGCCTTCCGTCGCACCTAGATGTACCCTGTACGGTGGCCAATTTACATTATCAACTCCCTTGATAAAGCCAAATTTTCGTATACAAAAAATTGATGCACGTGCATTTACCACAAGAGAGAGTGAGAGAGTTAACAAATCCCCGTTTCGGCCAGTCGGGAATACTGGACTAGAGATTTACTTAACATACTAATCTCAACACTTTACTGCAAAGGTCTCATGGCAAACAATAATCTTCCTAAATAGTTGGTTACAGGCACAACTATATGCAGGTTAACCAAGAGGATTATCATGTGAAAACAGTTAAAATACTTTCAAGGGCCACCACATGTGCCTGCAAATAATGACAAACCCACTTAACGCAGTCAGGGGTTAATAAATGTATCGTTAATGAACCCTCTCATGATCTGCACAACGTTTCCCTTCAGTCAATATTAATTCGTTAAAACCTAGAATGTCTGCGAGTGGGCTATGTGAACAAGCTATAAAGACTAGTTCTTCCAGCATAAATCTAGAAGGCATCTAGAATACATCCGGAATGCAATAAATGTCATGACCACTCTTTCATAAGCGGTCATTGATCTTTAAAGGCATTAAATTAAAAAAAAAAAAAAAAACAAAATCATTCAGTTGTCATTAGATATTGCTCCAGCATTATCATTTGGCATAAGATAACATTCTTTGTCCTTGACTAAGAAATCGAATACCAAAACTGCCGAAAAGGAAAATTGGACACCACCAGAATGCAATACAAAATCATCAACGTCAACATATTCATTCATAATTTTCACATTAATTACTGTTACTATACTAAAATTAAACACCATTTTAAAAATTCTTTTTTTTTTGTTCTATTCTTGAAACCCTCGTAAAGGCTATTAAAAGAGTCAAACAATTGCTTGTTGAGGTGATAATTTAAAATTGCTTTTAATTTCCCTGTAAATTTTTAGATTAGATAGCTGGACGCCAGTCTTCGTTCGTTCATTCGTTCGTTCAGAAAAATACTCATCCTCGAGGAAGATGATTTTAAAATCACATGTTCTTTATCTTGTGGCTTTAGTTGGACAAATCTCGGGAATTCCTTTACCACAACAAGGTTAGTACGTACTGAGAGTACTGTTGTTTCCTGTGTTAAAAAAAAAAAAAAAACAGCAAACTTCTCAGAAAACCTACTGAGGACGCGTAAGTTTCAAAGTTATGAGGGAAAATCTATCATTGCATACAACGGTTAGTTGTTGATAAAAATGATACCCATAATATACTGAAGTAGAAGAGATTTTTTTTTCGTTTAAATCAGAAAAAAAGAGCCTGTGTAAGGTAAGTTTTAAGGTAAACACTTTCAGTTCATTTTCTTTACTGACAAAAAAAAAAACGTGTAAAGAACAAATTCGGTTCCTTTGAAGTTGAAAGAAGAGGGGGCATTTAATTCCATGTTATTTCAAAGCTTCGAGATTACTACCCCTAAGAGTATATGACATTTCAATATCTATTCAATTTTAAACATCGCTATGTTTGCTCTAAATTGCCTGACAAGAAATGGAAGCCGTTTTTCTAGCTGCTTGAATATGGCTAAAGGTGACTGGGTTCGCAAAAAAAACAACATTACGACGGAAGAAGTTAATTGAAGGTGACAATTTATATAAGTGGATAAAAAAAATTGTAATGGTTCCTTACTCTGTTGTGCTGAAATACATTGCTTTCTTAAAAATGATAAAAAGCAGCATTTGTTGTTCATACAATGCGTACTTTGTTCGTGTTATCTAAAGCACGAAAAGTGACTCCTGACAACAATAGGTTAACAATGTTTAGAAGTTATTATTTAAATTTGTACAGGGAAAGTATGGCATGAGCAAAATGTAAAGAGAACAAAAACTTTGCAGAAAGGAAACGGAAAAAGAAAAGCCAAAAGATAATCCAGATACAACTAAAACCGTTATTGATATTGACTGATTACGTTTTTCGAAGTAGTGTTTCATGTGAAGTAGATCGTTGTGACGTTTGGTTCATTGTTAAGGTACAGTTGACTTCTTCTTTGATGTCGTACACCCACCCACACGATTCACGAACCTAGTAGATCCAACATTTGAAGAGATCGGTGACTATACATAAACGTTTTGTTTCACAGGGAAAATGGGTATAACTTGAAATTAGATTCGGTTGCTAGTACCACAGGCCTGAGGGATTTGTGCGGCTCATGAAGAGGGCAATATAGTATCTGCTCAGGTGACGACTTCTGCCTTTTTGAAGAACAAACGAGCTTTAATAGCGTTTACTCAAGAACAAAGGTCCCCCTTAAAGAAAGCTTCCTGCTTTTGTAGTAGAAGGCTTGTATCCGCACGGACGTACAGCAAAATATTTACCAAGCGGGAATTTTTTTTGCTTTTTCGTGCTAATCCTGTTGAGTGTACGAGCTCATGGGTTAAATACGACCCACTTCATTATTTTGTTTTCTCATTGTGAAATAAAGATGTACTTAGTTAAGGAGCCTGGGGAAGCAAACACGTGGACACGAGGCATTATCAGTGAAGTACGCCATTTGCAAATGTATCGAGAGCCATTTCTCATTTAAATGCCTTCCAGTGTACGATTTAATATCAGTCAAATGCTGATCTGCAGCTTAAGAGCAACTACGTGGCATGGAGATTAAACGCATCGCCGGTTTCGAGGGCAACCAAAACAGACGAAAGCATTTAGTCGCACTACTCCGTTATCTAGTTTTCCTTAATGCACCATATTCAAGTTGTAAAATGGCACATTGGCGGATTTAAAATCTGTGTCATGCAATGGAGAGGAATGTTTAAAGTTGATATTGACATGGTATTTCCTTTTGTGTGGGGTTGATAATGTCGAAAATGTTTACGACGTGGGACTTTACCTTTACCTTAAAACTTGCCCTGCCGCACAGCTTCTTTTTCTGATTAAAAGAAAAGTAAGTCCCTGCTAGAATTTATCGAGGAAATGGTTGCCTTCTACCTTTACAAGTTGTTTATAATTAACCAGAGGGAAACGATTTGTCTGTAATCGTGGACTGTCTTGCGACCTAGCACGTACGCAATGGGAAAGTGCAGAATTATATTACGAAAAAAAGGCAACACATGCGATCAAATGAACATTTTTTTTACCACGACGTCAAGATTTTCCTATGAGTAATCTTCTTACTACGCCAAGTAAATCGTTGCCCCTGATACAATACAATAGAATACAATACAATACAATATTCAGTGTACCCACCCGTCATCAGGGAGTGACAAGAACTCGTTAAAACATATGCGTGAGAATAAAATATTTAAAAAAGGAGAAATTTACTATTACAAAGCATCTGTGTATGTATTAATTATGTACAAATAAAGTTAAAGTATATAACTATTAGATTTAAAAGACATACTTATTTAGAAGACGTTTAGAGATGAGAATATTATTGGCGCTTCTAGCATAAGGGTGTAAAGAATTCCAAATCTTGACGGCCAGAAACGAAAATGATCTGTGGCGCCATTCTAAGTTAAAATTTGGTAGCATTAAAAGTGTGCCAGACCCTCTTAAACTGTAATTACAGACTTTGAATGTTAAAAGTTCATGTATGTAGAGTGGAGCTTGTTCATTCATACAGATATAAATTAAAACTAGGGCCTGGAATTTTCTTTCTTGTTCTAGCGTGCTCATTCCAACCATAGTTAATGCAGATCATAGGGCGTCTGTTTCCCATGGCCTGAGATTGAATTGAATTCCTCCAGCTCCAAACAATAGCGGACAGCAATATTCTAAATGAGGCAAAATATATGCTTTATAAAGGCGGCCCATTACGTCTAAAGCAATAAACCTACGAATCCTCCTTAATGCGGAGGCTTTGGCACATGCATCTTTAACTTGTTCAGATATCTGAGCAGCAAAATTAAGTTTACAGTCCAATGTTACTCCAAGAATTTTAAGTGTATCAGTAGTGTCAACTACTTTGCTATCTACACTGAAGTCGTAGCTGAAGGATACTAGACCGCTTGATCCGTAAATCGATAAGCTCAGAGTTTTACCAGCATTGATCTCTAAATAGTTTTGCCGAAACGTTAACCATATATATATTGATAATAATTCTAGAACTGGTGGGGAAACGTCTGATGCATATTCAGTAGCGTCATCTGCGTAAAGGGGTAGGGATGTGTAACTTGAGGATTCATATATAGATGTCAAAAAGTAAAGGGCCTAACAGAGACCCCTGTGGGACCCCAACTTTCACTGTTATCCAGTCAGAGTAGACGCAGTCCAATTGGACCCTTTGCATCCTGCCCTGCAACTAATTTCTTATCAACTGCAATGGTTGATCCGTAAATCCATAAGCACTGTGTTTTACCAGCAAAAGAGCATGAAACACAGAGTCAAACACCTTACTCAGGTCAACTGTAAGCGTAGCAACAGCCTCACGGTTGTCAAGACAGAGTGCCCCTCATAATAACCAGAAAGGCTGGGCGAGAGACTTGGAGCTAATGCAGAGTAAACTTGATCTGCAGCTATCTTCTCGTAAATCTTAGAGCGCGCGGAGAGGATCGACACTGGGCGATAATAAGTTTTATTAGTCTCTTCAGCTTTTTTTAAATATTGGAATGATGTTGCCGACTCTTCTAAACCTTTGGCCATGATCCATAAGTAATAAGGTAATTGATCAGTTTGGTTAGCGGTTGCGTTATGGCAGGAGCGTAAAAGTCGCGGGGAGATAAGATCACAGCCAACTGCTCTCCATATAACTCTCGCTCACAGTATTAAAATTAAGACACAATTTACTACGTTTCGACATTGTTTGAGGCACAGTCTGCATTATAGGTGTTTTGGCTATACAAACCACTCTTGATGTTCAATGTGGTAAATTAGTCTCTTAGAGATAATAAAAAAAAAACATCGAACAGTTTTTGGGTGCCGTAATGCTCTTATCAGGCAACCTTCACTTGGCGATTGGTAGTTCCGAGAACATTTAAGAGACGTCAAAAAATAGCAGACGCATCTAAAACAATGACATGCCATTTGCACCGACGAACCAAAACATGAAAGTTCGTGGCCCTTCTCTTCATTAATGAAGCACGGAGAACCGAAAAGTCTTATAACGTCTGTTCCCATAAAATGAATGGCCGCCTCTTCTTCTCCATCTTTGTTTTTCACGTTATTATGTTCCACCAATAACGTCTTACCCTATGTGACATGGAAGGCCATTCTCAATTCACTTTGACAAGAGACAACGGGCTAAACGTCTGCTTCTCAATCTCCCTAAGTATGGTGCTCAATTTTCTTTTGTCAACTCAGTATTACCAACTTCTGGTACCGGTGTTTCATAGAAAAAGAGATAAAACAACATAGTTCCTTTAAAAACTAGCCTTATTATCTATTTTGCTTGCTTATCTTGAAATTAATTACTTCCATTATCATGAACTTGCCATCTTTATTTATTATTTTTTTGCAGAGAATATTAAACTTGCCCCATATATATTCACTTCTTATTTCTTTGATTCCCTCCAGCCGAAGGCCCGGAAGTAACTGATGGCCCTGAGCCAACTGAAGGACCAGAGGAAACCGAGGCACCTGAGCCAACTGAAGGACCAGAAGAAATCGAGGCACCTGAGCCATCTGAAGGACCAGACGAAACCGAGGCACCTGAGCCAACTGAAGGACCAGAAGAAATCGAGGCACCTGAGCCAACTGAAGGACCAGAAGAAACCGAGGCACCTGAGCCAACTGAAGGACCAGAAGAAACCGAGGCACCTGAGCCAACTGAAGGACCAGACGAAATCGAGGCACCTGAGCCAGCTGAAGGACCAGACGAAACCGAGGCACCTGAGCCAGCTGAAGCAACAGAGGAAACCGAAGCACCAGAGCCAACTGAAGGTCCAGACGAAATCGAGGCACCTGAGCCATCTGAAGGACCAGAAGAAACCGAGGCACCTGAACCAACTGAAGGACCAGACGAAATCGAGGCACCTGAGCCAGCTGAGGGACCAGAGGAAACCGAGGCACCTGAGCCAGCTGAAGGTCCAGACGAAATCGAGGCACCTGAGCCAACTGAAGGACCAGAGGAAACCGAAGCACTGGAGCCAGCGGAAGGACTAGAGGAAGCTAAAGAGCCTGAGGCAGCTGAAGGACCGGAAGAAACAGAAAATGAACAAGAAGAAGAAGAAGTGGAAGAAGAGGAAAAAGAGGAGGAGGAAGATGAGGAGGAAGAGGAAGATGACTAACATCATATGAATTTCGGTAACAAAACCCGTCATCTTCGTGAACACCTAAGTTTTGTTTCATTCTACCATCCACCTCCGATTCAGTTACCAGTCTACATACCTCCTTGAAAGTCTTATTGGATGGAAAAATAGTTTACCTACTCTTTAGAGGTTTTGGAATGGCTTAGATTAAAAAGATATACGGATATAACCTTGTTTTTTCACTACTCAGTATTAAAAATTTTCACTCTCCATTTAAACCCGATTGAGATATTCAGTGGGTAGTTGCTTGACTCTTACCTTTTGGGAAGGGAAGCTTTTTTGCTTTCGAGTCTGTAGATTAATGTTACCAGTTCTCGAGCTACTACTGCTCCTCGAAGGGGTAACTTTATCAAAAAAGCACTAACGAATTAACTTTGTGTTTGTCACGACATTCACAATCGGATGTAACCACGATCTTTGATCTTACCGCATATCGAAGGCCTGATAACGAGAATTAGTATCCCTCAACTAGTGAACTAATGCAAATGCTTCATTTTGATTGGCTACGCTACTAGGGACTATTAGTAATAGTCCTCAAGTAGCAAAAAGCGTGACACTTTTTCTCATTTAATTCCCAAATAAATATTTCTTCAACTTGCATCTGCTAACTTTGTTATTGCCTTTTCTGCCCGACTAGTTGGGTGATACTAAAACAATTAGACCCTTCGCCCTCAAGGGCCACGGGTCAATAGCCCATTCGGCTTCGCCTCATGGCCCGTAGCCCTTGCTGGCTACGGTCCAATTGTTAACTAATGTTTGATACAGAGACTGTATTTTGGGTTTTTTGCTATGAAAACATGTTTTATTAACATTTGTTCGAAAGGTGGAGAGGACTAAAGGACAAACTTCAAGACATGGAACATGGAACAAATATAAATCCTTGTGTTTTTTTTTTTTTTTTTTTTTTATTGTTATTATCAAAACGTGTCTGTTCATGTGATGCTCTTTTCTTCTGAATAATGTTGATATACATGCAGCTGCTTTTTTTGTTTTGTTTGCTGTCAGCAGTAATATAACACAAAGTAAACCTCTCGGCCGGTAAGGTAGTTGCATTATTTCACTAGAGCTGGACTGAGATTGATTAGGCTTAAAAGCCACCTCTAATGTCCCCCACATGCCAGAGTGCTAAACTGGCAAGTTATTGAGCATAACGCATCCTAGTAGACTACTGAATTTTGACTGAAAGCTAAACTTTGTATGCCGAAGAGCTATACATATGTAGGCAGAATATGAAGGTTTACACTAACAAGGAACTCCCAGAAGAAGGAGAGGATGACACAGTTATCCACACTTAATCCGCATGGCCTCAACAAAAGGCGGGAATTCCCCTCCAAGATTTGTATTAACAAAAGCAACTAATTAGACTTTTTCGCATGTTCTTGCTTCACAAATGAATTCTTACTTTTTCGGCTTCTATTTTATTCATTAGTCCTTTGTAAATAGTTTCAACTGTTATGCGACTTGCCTTTTGCCTTCATAGGCCCCGTTGGAGAATTTTGTTATATTAATACTTATAGTTTTATTTTTGTTTTGAGTGAGCTGTTCATTGTCCCTCGGAAGGGGATTTATTACAGTATTGTTTAAGGACCCTGCTTTGGGACTGTGTTATGGCCTTAAGAGCCAGTGTCTGTAAGATCCTCATATTGAGGTTTGCCCACAAAATAGATTTCGCTCATAATTTTCCTGTATACTTCTTTAAATAGGTATATAACAAATATGAAACTAGTTTGGGGAAATTCGCTTTACTAAATTTTTTTTATCAATTTTCTTTCGGCACCGCATAAGGACCTGAGATGCTTTTGAAAGATGGGAATTTGTCAAATTTCAACCGAATTGCTCCAAATAAAAGAGTGCGTCCCAAAGCTTCCAGTTTACTAGTTATTTTAATTGAACCTTTATCTTTACAATAATACAGGTTAGAATCATGGACACTTTTTTGTATAGAAAATCCGCGGGAACACACTTAGCCCCTTAGAACCACTTACCGAAACATGCGATTTTAGCCAAATTTAGTGGATTAAATCTCAAAAGTGGCTCACACTTACTGGCTCTCCTGCATATCATTGTGTAGTTTCATCCTTAAGCTACTGAATCGTGTTAAATGTTTTGGCCGCCATTCAGTTTCAGTCCAGGCCACTCTAGCCATTTCGCTAGCGTTTCTCCATCGCGAATGTTCAGAAGGATTGTCAAAATAGAAAGCAAGAAATCGGGTATATGCCACTCCAAAATTGTCCATTCCTAAAGATTGCATAATTTAAATCAATGTTTTCCATGTGGCTATGGTTTTAACCCAACGAAGAAGGGAGACAAGGCGGTGAACGTGGACTTAAATACTGTCCGCCATGTTTTTGGAGGGATTTGTGGAATTTATAGAATCTGGAATCCGGAATGTGGAAATCTTTCAAATACTCACCTGTTATAGTATTCCTTTTTTATTCGTTGAAAATCATTTCGCATTTACCAGAATTACTTTATCTTTTAATTTACAGGATATCGAACAGAATTTCTAAGAAGCCTTGGCTTATCAATTCATAAGGAACCCCTAATCGAGCTTTTTGCTGCTATTCAAACGTGACTGCAGCTGTTATATAAGTAATTATAGAAAATAAAATGTCAAAACAGTACAGAACTTTGTATAGTTCAGCTACTGAATCGTTCTAATACATTTAGCGGCCATTCAGTCTCACCTGAAACCAGCGGTTGAAAGTTGCGGTACTTTGTAGCACTTTACAAATGACATACGGCGTTAGAACCTATTCGCAAAACTTTTGTTTTCTCGTTATTAAGTCGAAGACATAAACGGCTCTAAGTCTTATAGAGCTGCTGTGAATGGTTCTTTAAAGCCGTCTAGACCAATTGTAGTGTCGCCAGCAAACTCCTTAATTTTTATTTGTTCGCGCTGCACCGAGATTCTTTTAATAGTTTTAATTTGTCTCATTTTTTCGGCCAAAAGTTCCAAACAAAGAATAAAAAGTTGAATTTTTCCTGAATGATTGTCTGCTTTGGACAGTTAACACAACACCCGTTACAGCACTGAGTATGAAGAAATCAGAAGTTATGATTTGCCATAGAAATGCAAACCGCTTAAATTTACCAGCCACAAATGGCACACTAAGTGTGTTGCCATCAAGATTATTATTATCAATACTCACCTGAGGATCTAGGTGGTCTGGGGATTTAGTAGTGTTGTTTCTCGGGTTTTCCCTTCCTTTTGAAGTCCGGAAGTGACCTCTTTTCCAGCCTCTGATAGTTTCATTAAAAAAGGCTTTTGACTCTGATTATGTTGGGGCGATGAAGAAAATTTGATCTCTTTTGACGCTTGCGGTAATGTTATGGCTGTTTTGAAGCTTGACACCTACCTTGTTAGTCACAGAGATGTCCTTTACTGATTTTGGTAAGTCATTACCAAATTGCAGCTTTTTAACTGGAGTTTTTGAGCTGCACATTTGTTTGTATGATCGTTCAGGACTGGTTTTATAAGCTCACACCGCTTGATATTAACCTCACTTATAAAGTGTCCCAGGCGAGCTAGGGAATCTAATGAGAGTTGACGAAACTTGGACACATCACTCGCAGATGATCACTCTCAGAAATTTAATTTTGATAATGGGGATAATGCTCTTAAGCAGGCTTGGTTCAGACTTCTGTATCCTCAGATCTCCATATCTAGTATTAGGTCTAATCTTACTCCAGATTTCTGGATTTACTCTTGTATTGATAAGATTTTCACAGTTTTCTGGTCTGTTGTATTTCCTGACCATCTTGTCAACTAGAGCTGCTAGTTGAGCATTTACAGGGTCGCTTACCGATCCTTCAGGTTCATAGAACTTGGAAATTTCTCCAAGAACTGGATCCTCATCTGCTGTTAAGGTCTTTTTTGAGACCTCGATTTTTTTGAGGCCTGGATTTCCCGACGTTTGAGCATCAACAGAATCTTCGTTCCTTTTCCTTTTACGACACGTTTTAGTCTGAGCCAAAATTTCCATTTTAGATTTTATTGACGAAATCATCTGATTCATCGAAGTTAGTGACTGTTCTTGAAGATCTTTCAGTTCCTTCAAACTGTCCAAACAAGAGTGGATTGACCTTTGGAAACCGAGGTCGTTGTGCTATCGCCGTAGATTTTGCTGACGAATTTCGAGAAGTGGACTTCCCGCTAGAAGTAGCCTTTTTCCTTTGGCTTTTTGGTTTTGGAACTGTAGTTGTTTGTGGAACTCTGTGAGTCCAGGACATAAGGAGAATCTCCAGTGGAGATGAGTAACTCCGGGAGGCCGTTTGTGCCGCTATGTGCTTAAGTGTCAGTTGAAGCGACGGCTGATTGCAGCATATTGTGACCCTGGAGTAGCCAAATTTTAATCCCTTGAAGCGAAAAGTTAGAGGAAACGTCTTTCCAGCTTCAAATAAAATCCGCCTGGGTATATTTTGCGAAGCTCTCAGCGACACTTTGTTGAGCGGGTAAGGATTCCCATTAAGTTGTGGGATAGGATTGTACAAACGCATGGAATCCCTGCACTGAATGATGACGAAATAGAATTAAAGTTTCTTGCCCAGAAAAGGGTTATTTGAATTTGAAATAGTTCATCTTGTACGAAAAGTTCGTAGGGTTTCTATATTTCAGTGAATTATTACGTTTTCTTGTTAAGTAAGCCGCAGACTGTGTTTGTTGTGAACGGCCCAGAACAATGACAAGAGGCCGCATGTGTGCATAGCCATGTTCTGACGTTTGAGTTTCTTACAGCGCGGAGCAATAGGTGGTTTTCACTATACGTCATCGTCGCCATGTTGGTGGGTAAAAACAAAAGATGTCTCATTTGCTTCTTTTGTTCGTTCACCAGCAATTGTCCATTACATTATTGTTATCTGTGTGTCTAGTGACTGGTTGCAAACCACCAAGAACAGTCACAATTCACAGACTACATATGTAGTCGAAAAGGAACACAGTTTTCCAAACTCAAAGAGCATAATGACCACTCCAGAATTGAAGGCATAACTACCCTACAAATAAGTTTTAAGGTTGGATATTTATTTGTGTGAGAAATGACAATAACAGTTGACTGGATGCTTAAAACGAGCCTTGAACGCACTAATAGAGAGCTACAGAAGTAAATAAGGAAAGTAACTGTGTTAGGTGGAGGATCTACGAGTTGGGCTGACCAATTAGCAGAACATCGATTACAACAAAACCAAAAGTTTACATCTACTGCTGGAATCTCTGAATCATCCACTCGTCTTCCTCTCGCTAAATCAGCAGTTAAAGCACACTATTCATCAAAGGAGGTATCTATAAGTGCAAATAAATCGACGAAAGCTTGCCTAATTGGAGACTCGATAGTCAAGAACATTGAATCTAGGAAATTATCCCGTGCCAAAACTTGATGAAGAAGATAAGGAGGGTATGATTGTAGGTGATACTAACTGTAATCTATTACCGCAAACGCCTGACCGCAATGCTGAACACTTGAAGTTTATTACTGAAACGTACCAATACATTCAATTGATAGATCAGCCAACGAGAATCACTACTACTACTAGAACACTAATCGATCACATATTCACTAACAAACCAGATATCATAACAAGTCATGGGGTCTTACACGTTGGTATTTCTGACCACAGTCTTATCTATGCTATTAATAAACATAATACGCCCAAAACTGATCCAAAAGTAATTAATCTCGACAATAATTTTGACAGTGATGCCTTCATTGAAGACATAAAAGAGACACCTTTCCATCTTGCTTCTCTTTTGGATGACCCAAACGAAATGTGGGAAGTTTGGAAATCTCTGTTTCTGGAAATTGCGAATGAACATGCTCCGATAAGGAAAAGAAAAGTGAAAAGTAATTCTTAACCGTGGATATCATCCGAGCTGAGGCAGAAGATGAGAAAGAGTAATTTTATAAAAAAGCAAGCAATCAAGCAGAATTCTCATTAAATGTGGAATGATTATAAAAAGGCACGGAACGACGCAAACGCTGGTATAAGGGAAGCCAGGACTATCTTCTTTAATGAGAGCATTAAGAAGCATAGTGATAACCTTAAAGACACTTGTAAGGTAATTGTAAATTGTAAATTGTAAATTGACAGTTATAAATGAACATGTTTATGAGGGCAAAGATTTTACAGAAAAGCAAGATATAGCTGAGCAAATGAATAACCACTTTTGTTCCCTAGGTAGTAAACTGGCATCTGGTATTCCAGACACTGCTTTTCAACCAGAGGACTTTTTAAATAAAACTGACTCACATTTTTATTTTCGCTCTGTAAGTGAAGGGTACATTCACAGCCTGATCACTAAACTCAAACCCTCGGTAAGTTGCTGATTGGATAATATCTCTAGCAGACTTCTAAAGCTTTGTAGCATACATCTCAAATTCTATATGTGACATTATAAATCAAATGTTGGAGACTAGAATATTTCCTGATGATTGGAAAAAGGCAAAAGTACATCCTATTTTTAAGTCCGATGAAAGAAATATTCCAAGCAACTATAGACCGATTTCTATTCAAAAATTATAGAGAGGGTCATGCATCATCAGCTGTTAGAGTATTTCCAGGCAGGAAATCTTTTGACAAACTCTCAATCTGGATTTAGACCAAATCATTCAACCTGTACAGCTTTGATAAGTGCAGTAAACCTTTGGCTTACCAATATGGATGCTGGTAACTTAATGGTAGTGTCTTTATAGATTTAAAGAAAGCCTTTGGCACTGTAGATCATAAGATGTTACTACGTAAACTTTCTTGTCACGGTGTCAATGGTAATGCTCTTCAGCGGAGTCTTATCCACAAAACAATATGTATCATATGGCATTCCCCAGGGTTCTATACTTGGGCCATTTTTGTAACTTATAATTTATGTAAACGATTTCCCAAAATGTGTACAACATACAACACCTGGTATGTTTGCTGATGTTACGCATATAACTATGGCTCATGAAGATATATCCACAATTGAATGTTCCTTAAATAGTGATTTAGCTGCAGTACATGATTGGCTTCAGACAAACAAATTGAGTTTCAATACATCCAAATCTAGTTATATGACTATTGGTTCTCGGCAAAACTTGACAAAAGCTAAATTCGGGAATTTAAAGATGGATGATTGGCCAATTGAACATAAACCTTCTACTAAGTTATTAGGGGTTCATATTGATGAAATGCTAACCTGGGATGATCAGATCAAACATATTTCATGCATCTAAAGTCTCGAATGGGTTGCGAATGTTGTATTTATCTAGAAAATTAACTGACAATGAAGAGGCTCTTAAGACAATTTACTATTCACTTGTACAACCTTATTTGATTATTGTGACGTTGTATGGAGTGACTCCAAAACACGTGCTGACAAATTACAAAAATTACAAAATAGAGCAGCACGGATTATTACTAGGGCTGGTTACTCTATTCGATCATCAGCAGTGCTTAATTATCTAGAGTGGTCTACCTTAGAAGAAAGAGAGAAAAGGTACTTGTTAATTACGATTTTTACAGTATTCAATAACAATTGTCCGACGTATCTCCAGGAGTATTTTCATAGAACCTCAGAAGTTCACAATTATAATTTGAGGGGCTCTAACTATGACTTCCAATTACCGCTACCTAAAACGATTTACTTAAACGAGCTTTCTCTTATCGAGGTGCAAATGCTTGGAACCAACTGTCGAATCAAATACGTGCGATACCCTAGGACACATTTTACATCGCTAGGGCACATTTTTAAATGGCTTGTTCGTATCATTACATAGTGAATTATATTTGTTACTAATTATTACTATTGTTTAAATTTCTGTGACATTAAATAATATTTAGCGCTAAGTTATACCTAGTTCATTAGTCGTTTTAACATTTATATCTTGTAATTCTTCTAATTTTTTAGCATTTATATTTTGTAATTCTTACACGGCACGTCTGAGAACCTGCTTGCTGAGCCATTTACCGTGTTTTAAATAAAGGTGATTGATTGATTGATTGATGTCCATCGCTGTAGTGTAGCCGGGAAGGCACAGGACTACACACTGGGAATACCGGTTAGTGCATAGTACAGTTCCTTGTTCCCTTCCTATGTTGTAATGTTGAGACTGAATGGGAAAGTGTATAAATACAATAAACCGAAACATTAAGAAGATGTGATGAAATCCATAACGCCGAGCTGGTGGCCTTATTTGTACGACACCACCCCCTATTTTAGAGGATTGATAGCTGATTAAGACTACAATTCTGGAGAAGAGCATAACATTTCCCAAATAGTACAGCCAATAGCTGGAACGATCGAATTATGTGCGAAGTGAAGTGATACACGCAATCTTCCCAACAGCTTTTGACCACGATTGTCTGAAAAAGGTCGAAGTAAAATAAACGCGTCATTTTTACAAGTGCTTTCATTCCTTTAAGAGAAACTCGAATAAGTGGCAACATACTTGGATTTCTATGTGTTTTGTTCAAGTTATTGCTGAGATCAGGGTCAAAAAAGGTCTATACATTTGATCATTATTTATACACGGCCTGAACCTGATGCCACAACATCGAGTGAGATTTTCACTATGTCTGAAGGCGAGAACGAAGTTCAGGTACGACAGCAACGCATTGTCTACCTTATTACAAACAGCAGAGCAGATTTAGATAAAATTCCAACGAGGCAAACCCTCGCCGAAACTGTATGTCAAGCATTCGCTGAAACAACGAACGGTACAGTTAAGCAATGGGTAGTTTCTCGTGAAATCCACGCCAACACTAGTACTACTATTGATAGAATGTCTGCTAACATCTTCCACCAGCACGTGGCACTTAAACTTGAGAAGCGGTCGAGGTACCCAAGTGTTCGCAATCTTTCGTATTAAGGTCAACTTTAGCAGCAGACACAACACCTACTATAGTGCATGCATGTATACCATCAAAGTAGATGACGAATGCGCAATATCTGATGGCCACCCTGATCTGCGCCAGGCAAGACCTCCCAGAACAGAAAACGCTATCGCTGGAAAGAAGCGTCAAGCAGGCCGTCGAGCAAACCACACCAGCGCAAAACGTACGCGAAGAAAAGGTGCACTGCCAGTATATGACGTCGCACAGTTAATAGAGGCAAATAAAATATATAAATAACATCACGTTTGCAGTTAATGACCCTTGCATCTTCTCAAAACAGAGAAGTGGAAACGGATCTAGCAGAATTTATTTGCAACAGGGGAAGTAAAGTTATTGATGAGTGCTTTCCCATTTCTGATAAATTAGCCACTGCTAAGGATAAATTTGCAAGGACCAAGAAGAGCAGTGCAGAGGAATGCGAAGGGAAGTGGATAAAAGCAGCAACTGACTTACTGCGGAGAAATGAATTTGACGTACAGGTATTTTGCAAAGCAGTTTACATTTTGCTTCAATGCCGTAGGGGAAAATATTGAAACATATTTATCCACGGTCCAGCCAACTGCGGCAAAGCATTCATTTTGTCGCTCCTAATGGAAATATACAGTACCTTTTGTAATCCCGCTACTGGTACATTTGCTTGGGTTGGAGCAGAGGAAGCCGAGATAATTGTATTTAATGATTTTCGTTTAAAACCCTCAATAATAGAATGATCTGACATGCTTCAGCTATTAGAAGGTGACGTAATGCATTTACCAGACCCAAAAAACTTTTATAAGCGTGATATTGAACTATCTAAGGATACCCCTGAGTTCGCAACCGCTGATTCGCCCATAGTTCTCATAAAAGGCGGTGGCATTGACCGTGCAAATACTGAAATGATGAATGTCAGATGGGGCCTTTTTCATTTCTGGAGACAAATTCCCCCAGTTGGACAACAGCAGCTCATTTTCTGTGGTCCATTTTTCGCTACATTTATCTTAACGAAAAAGAATTGACAGCTGTGTGGAGGAGGATCAGGTTATTTGCTCAGTTCTCCGCAACAGTACTCCATATATTCCGAGAAAAATGTCGATATTTTGTTCATGTTTGGATTCAATTAAGTTAGTAATAACTATTGTAATTCTAACTCTCCGCCTGGATATGTACGGACAATTCTTCCAACTGCCCAATCTTTCCTCGCTGCGTTTGGATCAATACCTACCACTGTATCGTCTTCTTTGAGGCTCTCTTGTTGTGAAACTACTTGTGGCGAGAGCCAATGTGTGGGAGGTATTCCCTCAACCGACGCTGCCACACCCGTTGAATGAGCTCCTGTATGTCTCCATCGATTTCGTGGGTTAAATGCGGTGTCATCAAGGCTGTCATTTGCAGTATCTCCACCCATTTGGCCGATTATAAAATGGTTAGGTGTCAGAACCGGCTCATTATTTGGGTCATCGCTGACAGTCGTAAATGGTCTGGAATTCAATAGACTTTCCACCCCAATGAAGCACGTTTGAAGCTCCTCATCCGTTACATGTGCGTCGTTTTGAAACAGCCGAGATCGCTCGTTTTGCAGCCTTTATCATGGCCTCAAATACTCCTCCGAAATAAGGTGCTGCCGGTGGATTCCAGTGCCAATCTATTCCCTTGTTTGTCGATGAGCGTCGAATTTGATCTTCGTCTAGCAGAGCTACCAACTCGTTTATCTCTTTATATCCAGGGATGAAATTAGTTCCGTTGTCTCTCAACATCATCTTTGGCCAACCTCGTCTCGCTGCCATTCTTGTAAACGTGTTTAAGAAACCTACTGTGTCGAGGGCTGTGGCCATTTCCAAATGACATCAATGAGTTTGGAGGCAAAGGAGCAGACACAAGTATCTCTTTCTGCGAACTCGACCCCGTCCTTGGATCGTCAGGTATGGCCCCACCGAAGTCTGCAACAAAATTCGCGAAAGGTCTGTAAGTTATCTCCAAGCGGAACTGTAGTATCGATATTTTTCAGAATATAGTCTGAAACATCAAGCAGGGCTGTACTGGTTGAATGACCGGGTCTGAATCCTGATTGAAATTGAGATAAAAACTTATTCTTAACCAGATGGTCGTAGACTGAGCTGTTTATGGATTGCACGTTCAAAACTCTTCATAACAACTGGTAGGACATAAATCGGTCTAAAATTATTTGGATCACAATGTGATCCACTCTTGTGAAGCGGAGTGACAGTAGCTGCTTTCCATGACCGTGGTATTTCACCACAGTGGATTGATTAATTAAAGATGCGGGTAAGTGGAGCGGCTAGAACATTGGAACCAACTTTGTGTATGCGCGAGTGAATGTCCTTGAGGCCAGAAGATTTGTTGACACACAGCGATGACAATTCTTTCCGAACAAAGCTAACTGGTATGTCTTTAAATACAAAGTCTAGGGTATCTCGTGGTGTCAAACTCAGACGATCATAATGTGAGCTTACATTCAACGTGGGAAGAAGGCCTCTAAGACGACTACCCACTGACGTAAAGAACTTGTTAAAACAATTATCAATATCCAAACTGCCCGTAAAGGTTTTATCATCAAGCGAAGTTTCTTGCACTGCAACCTTGCTTTTCTTAGGTATGAGCTTTCTAATGGAAGACCATAGTTTGGAGGCACCCTGTGCTTGAGTTTTAAGCAGGTTATTGAAGTAATCTTTTTTAGCTAATTCAATCTGCCGAGTGACAGAATTATGCATCATCAGGAGAGTCAAAAAGATATATCGTGTCCCAAGGTTGGCTTTCCAGATCTGTAATACAGGCAGATTGATCAAAACTTTTGAAACCATGAACTTTGATCACCTTCGGCTTAGGTCGGGGACGTTTGCAGGTTCTGTTACAAAAAGTGGTCACTCATAGATAAGTAAATTACTCCAAAATCAGTGACTCTATGAGAAGAGTTAGTAAAAATAATGTCAATAGTTGTACTTGAATGGGGAGTAACACGAGTAGGATCAGTGATTAGCTGTGCGAGGCCCATATCTGTCATTCAATTGATAAATTATTTTCCTTTTGACGATAAAATATGTAAATTGAAATCACCCAGAAGAAATATTTCAGAACTTTCGAAGCCGAAAGCTGTTTGAGATATTTCATAAAGAGACCAGTAAAATTCTTGTCGTCAGGTGGTCGATAGACACTGCCAATCAAAAGAGGATGAGAGGGAGGAAGTTTCACGGCACACATTACCATTTCCAAATTGCTCAATTCAGACGTCAGTGGGAGGCGCTTGTAAACAAACCGCTCGTGAATAAACATAGCAGTACCACCGGTAATTAAAAAAAATGTTTGTGTTCAGAAGATTATTCACCTGTCTTTACCACCACTCCTCAATCAAATCTCTCTCGCGTAATGCATATGACGATTTTGGTCAAATGTTCAAGTTTTCGATTTTCAAGGCCACAAAATGGAACAGAGAAAACTAGCGGTATTGTTGCCAATAATAGGGAGTTCAAGGAACACGTACGAGAACGGCACAGTCAAAAAACAGGTCAAAAGAAGACAATGGCTTTGCATTTGAGTTTCAAACAATTTAAGATTTCACATTTACCCACTAACACATAAAGGCAAACTGATTTCAGTCATTTTATTCTTTTTCTTTACTTTAACAATGATGGCACACCAAATAAGGGATCATTCGTAGCAGCTGATTAAAGCCCTCTATGTAAAATATGACCAATTAGAGAACCAAAAACTACCCTATGTAATTCTGTGCATTTCTTAAAGGCCACTTTAACATTTCTTAAAGAACAGTCCTGGATAGCTAATATTATGTTTACTGTTTAGTTGAATGAGCTGGAATAACCACGAACTAGCTGCAATCCTTGTAATCAAAATTTTGTTCTGTCACGGTTGCCGTAGTCTAATTAAACTTTCTAGTATTCAGGGTCCTTTATTTTAACAAACAAGGGCAGCTATCTACATTTTTTTGAAGGACGGCTATGTAAGGCGCTTTACTTCGAACCGCTGGGACTGGTACTTCCAGCTCCAACCCCTCACATAGCACCTGAAGTAGCCCCTCGCATTTCACAAACCCTAACATTGTACTGATCTACAACTTGAATAGGGTGGCTGTTGTAGTGCAGGGACGAAAGCACAGAGTCACTTGCTGAGGTGAAATTCACTTGTCCTTCTACAGCAAGCAAATCTTGCTCTATTACCTGTACTTGCTGTCGCATTTTCCCTGCCAAACCTGAAAAGAAAGACAAAATGTATTGTGCATAAAAAAACATCAACAGCAGGACACACGTGGGAGGCCTGCACCTTCCAAAAGCTCGGACGCGTACTTCAGTTTGGCGAATTCTATCATGGAATTCTCCTCGGGACTGAGACAGACTATCCAAGGGTTGTTGGAGCATAGACGCTCGTTGAAACACACGAACATAACTCGAAGTAGAAATGTACGTGTAGAAAGAGTGAAAATAGGGAGAGAGATTGCTTAAAATAGGACAAAATTGCAGTTTGGGCTGGGCAGTGGTGGTGAAGGCGGGTCAATTATTTTCTGAACAGAAACATTTTTGCCAACTTACCTCCCATTACACCTCCATAGTTATATTGCACAGAGTTGCAACAATCCATCACGTGAAATTATTTTTCCAGAAATGAAAAGAGCAGCTTAAAATATGCCACCGTGCCGATTTTGGTAAGTACATCGTTTAAACTGGTGTTGTTACAGTTGAAAGGAATTTTAAGATCAGTATGGGAATTGGGAAAAAGACGTTTTGCCACCCAGTCTTAATTAAAATCCTTATATTTTTTAAAGTCTTTTAAGTTTTCAAACCACTTTAAAATTTTTCTTTCAAAATAGGAAATTCTGAACATTTATTCTCGCTTTAATATTTGACCCGTGGCAAAAATTGAAATCTGAGCTCTGTGGCGCGTAATTATGAAAAATTACAGTGCAAGGCAAAAGCTTTTCGCTTTTCGAGTGCTGAAATGGTTATACAATCTTTACCTTAAGTGGTACGTTCACTGAAAATTTGTGTTCTGGCTAAGTCAAACACGATCTTTCCATTTCTGACTTATTAGTCATGTGACCAGTTTGTTGCAAATGGCCTTTGTCTTGCAATCGCGTGCCACCCTGCTGCTACCAAAAATCACGCGAGGAAAGCGAAGTCAAACGGCCCTACATGGAAGTCGAGCCGGAGACGTTAAATCAAAATATCGTTGGTACGGAAAAATATGCAATTATCAAATTAGAATCGCTGGAGTAATATCTTGGAATTTGTCACAGTTTCCCCAACCGTTTGAGCGATTAGCGATCTCCGTGGAATCGAATTCAAAAACTGATTATTACAGGTCTCTTCCAAGCTTTGGCTTCCTTAACTGGACATGCTTACTTAGCTTTGAAGGTAAAATATCTCCTTTAATTTTTTTTTTTATATCGACTAGTCGACTCGAACACTGTTGCAAAATTAAGTTATTTAACGAGCTTTGTCTTCGTCAATGGTGTGGTCAACATCACGTCAGGCAATAAATGTAACAAATTTTCCCTTAGGGGTAAAAGATACAGAAATATTTCTGCACCCTAAAATGGTAGCTAAATCGGAATTAATATCATCGCGTCATATATATCTTTTTTAAAAAGGTGATAGCTGGTAGAAAGAAGCAGTTTACAACGAGTGTAACGTTGTTTGGAAATCGCCGTACCGATCAGCATAGAGGTAATTACACAACAAACAATAGTTTTATCACCTACTTTAACCTTGCCAAAACCTAAGTTGAAGGTTATCACTATCGGTAGCACTCCTCTGACCTGTCAACCTTTTAATCTCCTTCCACCACCGTTTCACATTATTATCTTTCAGGGCCGTGACTTTCCTTTCATAAAACGTCGGTTCTTTCTGCACGTCTTACATTTCTGCTGAACCCCGTTTCTCCAATATTTAAAAGTAGTGGAATGTTTACCGTGCAACGCAAAGGCCTTTTGACGCCGTGAGATTAAAGCCGGTCTAAAGCTTGGAGGTTATCCACGGTTTATCAGAAGTACAACACTTTGTGCGCTGTAAAGGGAAGAACCGGTCCATCGCTTCCGACATTGTTGTAGAAAACAAGTCGAATTTATCCTTAACACTCCTCAGATTGAATAAATTTCCCCAATCATGCTGCGTAATCCATCTGCAAAAAGCATCCACTTTACTAGGTCTTAAATCTCTCTTTAGCAGTGAGCTGACGGATGAGGATTTTTCCGAGGACTCTGATCTTAGAAGTATAAGAACGGGGTAATGGTCACTGGTGCCAATCTTACGTGGTTGTTTAGGTGGCGAAAACAATGTGGGCCTATTCGTAAGGTACCACTCTAACGTGCCAGAGTCCCGCGTTAAAACCTTTATCACTTGAACTAGACCAGTGGACAGCTTAGTTTGCTGCTCAGTGATCCCAGTACTAGGTACAAACAAATTTACGAGCAGAGCCTCTCTAAGACTCGCCAGAGTGAGAGCAAAAATTCTTTAAGGACCGTGCCTACTAATTCAAAGGTGTTTTTGCGCGGTATACTGAATATGCGGGAAAAGCAGGTCTTAACAAGTGTTATTGATATCCAAAAAGAAAATTGGGGGCAACCACGCATTTTTCGAAGATAATCAATCAGCAAATATTTGTAAAAAGCTTTAAAGGCAATGTTTGGCATTCTTTTCCAAATTGATTGTTGATTATCTCTGAAAAATGCATGGTTACCCCCAATTTTCTTTTTGGATACCAAGAGCATTTGCTAAGGTCTGCTTTTTCCGTATAGTTTTGAGCCTCTCAAAAATATCCCAGTATTGATAAGCGCCACCTCTAGGAAATCCGAGTATCTCGAGATGCGCAGAACGTGTGCGCAATAACAATAGTAGGCACCATCTTTAAAGTCGCCGCAGCCCAGGTTTCTGGGCTAATCACTCCGGTAAAACAAGTTTAGGCAGGGCGCGCATCATATTTTTGAATAGGCGAAGGTCAAAATCGAGCTTTCAATATGAAAATCAAAATGGCGTCTAGGAGTGCGATCGAGACTTGGCATGAGTTTGAAACTACCTCCAAGCAACGGCTTGCGCATGCTCAATAAAGACTTTACACGATTTCTGCAGAATACTTTCTTTCTCGTCGAGTTTAGAAAGTAAACACAATTTATTTTCTGAAGAAACTGTGGTGCTGGGTCGTTGGGAGATTGGAACAGAAATTGATTTTATCAAACGAGTTGATAAAGGTCGAATAACCACCGTGAAAGATTTGGAAAGCTGATGTTTCCAGCGTTAGCCCTTCGTCGGGGCCCTTCGCCCTTCGGTGCGTTAGCCCTTCGCTCCGACCGAAGGGCTAACGCTCGAAACGTCACCTTTCCAAATCTTTCACGGTGGCTATTCGACCTTTATCAACTCGTTTGATAAAATCAATTTCTGAGTTAAGAAAGGGTCTGCTGGCAGAATGAGAAGTAGCAGACTGTCAAGTCAAACGTTTAGGCCATTGCTTCAGTTGTCACTCTCTGGAACCGAATTTTCCTTAAAATAACGCCCTTTTAATGTAAAGGGTTTTGATCGCCTCAAGCTAAGAAACAACACACCGGTGGCTCAGTTGGTTGAGCATCGGGCTGTCATGCGGGAGGTCGTGGTTTCGCACCCCGGAAGGATTGACACTCAGGATCTAAAAAAAAAAAACTGAGGAGAAAGTGCTGCCTTTGTAATTTCATCTGCAAATGGTTAGACTTTTAAGTCTTCTCGGATATGGACTATAAACCGTAGGCCCCGTCTCACAAGTACCTTCTATGTTCATAAGTTCCAGGTGGGACGTTAAATTCGATAAGCTAGGGGATGTAGTCCCAGTTGTTGTGGCTGACTTGCTCTCTCCAGCAGAAGTGGCACTTCCAGTATAAAGGATCAAATCACAAACAATTAGAAGGAGCACCCAAGGGAAGTTCGGTCGACTCCGCTGTTATTGCTAACCTTTACATGGAGAGTTTCGAACAACAGGCAATAACTACTTCGGCCTACAAACCTAGGATCTGGAAACGCTACGTTGACGGCACTTTCACCATCCTGGATCGTGGAAACTTTGATAGCTTCAAACAGCATCTGAACAACCAGCAGCCTTCCATTCGCTATATACTTAGGGCAAACTAAATTAAATTTAGCATACCTAGTATTTCTAGAATGGACTTGATTATTAACAGTAAAACTGATGTTTGATGAAATAATTGGGTAAGGTACCCTGAATAAGATTAAAAACTAGAGAACAACTGCTTATTTTATTTTCTTCATAAAAAGGAATCCATTTTAACTTATTATATAATTGTACAGATGGCGAAACTATATTGGCAGACAAAATAACCCTAGCAGAGTTTGTTGCAGCTTCGATACTCTGTTCAAAGATTATTTATCACAACATGACTAGATAACACTAGCGTGGTTATTATAGGATGAATTATGGAATTATAATATAACAGTCTTTGCCTAAGAGGCAGATGAACTCTGATTTGCCTGAGTAGCGCTATACCTTGACTAAAAGATAAGTGACGACCCGATGCCCAAACCCGACAGAGTAGCACTAGAAACATAGCTCACTAGTTCATGAACACTAAATTTCTCGGAATCACTGATGGTTGAAAATCCAATTTGGATCCAATTCTCTTGCTAGTTGCGATCATTACATTTGTTTTGTCTACATTAAAGGGAAGTTTATTTGACACAGCCAAGTTTAGGATTTCAGCTACAGAATTATTAAGGCCACGTTCAAGTTAATGCATAGACTTACTGTCAGCAGAGCAGGTCTACCTGCGCTGTAATATAAAGTGGCAAATTGTTAATAGATAAGATAAAGAAAGAGGACCCAAAATAGATCCTTGTGGTACTCCATGGTTAATACAGGCCAACGATGAATCGTTGCCATCAATGCAGACCAACTGACGTCTACTCGAGAGATAGGACTGACACCAATCATATACTCTGTTGTTAACACCATAGGCCTCCAATTTCAGCAATACTAAATTGTGGTCGACCATTTCGAAGGTTTCACAGTAGTCAACGAGTAGTTCTCCACTCACTCTGTTTTTGTCCAAATTTAATGAGAGCTCATCAACTATTTTAGTCAGAACAACCTCAGTACCATAGTGCTTACGAAACCCGACTGTCTTAAAGTAAATCAAAGTTGTTCACTTGAAGAAAGTCATGCAAGAAATCGTGGACAAAACACTCAATAACCTTAGATAAGACTGTCAGGACAGAAAAAAGGACAATGATTAGTAGGGTCGCTTGCATCACCTTTTTTAAACAAAGGGGTAACTTTTAATTAAGCAGTTTTCCAGCGTTGAGGAAAAGTTCCAGTTGAAAATGAGTAACTTATCAACCTTGCAATACTCGGCACGATAGGGACTTTAAGACCTACGACGCGGTGGTCAACTAGAACGCCACGAAACAACAATGTTATTGGTTGAAAGAGGAAAAATAATCGTGTTGCACGCATTTAAGCACATAAACGTGCTGCACAACAACGACGTCAAATCACCAAATTTGGGGTTTTGACGATAACGTGAGCATTTAAATGTGAATATTTGGTTCTCTATTTTTGCTCTGAAACTGCTCGTACCAATTTATTTTTAGGATACTTCGCCCCCATTGTAGGAAGCGAACGAGATGGCCAAACCGCGAGAGACTTACGATAGTGCAACGTTATATTTTGAGGTGACGTTTTCGTCGACGTCGGCGTCGTAGATCTTAAACTCCCTAATAACTTGTGCAGCCAAGCGAAGTAAACGTGCAGCATTAATCTTGTCGATACTAGCAGATTTTTTTGGAATAACTCTCTTTAGAATACTAATAACTTGAGTAACAGTAATATCTCGAAGAGTGAAAACAGCCTCACGATCTTTTCTAGAATCGACAAAATTTGTCAATCTGGATAAGACAATCTGCGAGAAATGAATTTGAATTCCTCAGCAAGTTCATTAAGATCATAATTACCTTGCAACGTCCACTTTGAGGCTACTAACACAAGATTTCTCAGCTGATCCATTTAACGATTTGATTGTTTTCCAAGTCGACCTGATATCATTGTTGTTTTCAAAAGAAGACTGATGAAAATCACGTTCAGCTGTTCGCACCAACGTAACAGATTTATTTCTGGCTACTCGGTAGTCGTCTCAAGTCTTGTCCGTAATAAAACGCCTCGCAGTTTTTAAGAGGATTTCCCAGATCCGAAGCTGTTCGAGTACTTATCAGGCTAGTAATCCAGGGAGCTTCATTATTTTCTTCTTGCCAAGGGCAGCAGAAGTCTAAAGCGTCATTGTAAATATGTTCCCAAGAGGCCACAACATCGTCAATATCTCCAAAGACAAAACAGGAGTCCCAAGGAGCATTCATAAGAGTATCAATGAACTGTTCTTCATTGAATTTGTTCATTTTTTAGTATTTTATTTTGATATTTTTGTGACAGTTGGTGTGGAACACTTCATTGCGCTATTTGCGAACACAAAAGACAGGCAAGTGGTCAGCTAATCCAATGCCACGAGTTTCAACAGCAACACAAGCGTGGAGGTTGATTAGAGTAAACATGATCGAGACAAGTCTCACTGGAGGGGCGCTTAACTTCAGTAGAAAGCTGTTTAAAATTCATAATGCGAACACCTTTAACAAGACGATGTCTCTTATGAAGAAGGTGAATATTTATATCTGACAGGATAATCGTTGGAAAGATTTCCGTACAGGTCCCTATTTGATTATGCATGCAGAATAAAGCAATTATGCATTCGCACTATTGTTTTTAGAACAATACGTACACCCAAGGAAATCGAATACATACATGGCTCATTTGTACTTACGGGATGAATAAAAATTGAATCTCATTTTCCTCTCCCTCTCGCTCCCTCTCCCTTTCTCTGCCCACATCGTTTACACCATTGCTCCTTTTCTGGCCCAGCTTTCTTCTATCTATCCCTTTGTCCTGTCCTTCTTACCAGATCCCGCTTGGCTTTTTCTGGTATTACAATGAGTCACTCGCTGTTTGCCTTAAACGCCGACCCACTGTAAATCTCTGGATTACTTGCCTTTGTTCTTGACCACTGAGCTAACGTATTACTTTGCTAATTTACACCTTGAAAAAGATTTTTATTTGAATTTTGGCTGACTATTTACATAACAATTATAATTAATAATATACACGTGCCGTGCAGAGCGAAGAACCTACTACAATCGAACTCACAAATCGTAGGTTACAGTTCAGAGATCCATGTCTTACTAGTCTCGAAACAACCCCATCCCTTTAATAATGCTAACCGTAACCCTAACTACAACTAAAGACACTGTTTAGGCTTAAGGTTAGTCCCTGTGATAGTTTTAGGTTTATCCAGCATTGTTATGATCTGTGATCTCTACTTTCCCTTCATGCCCCGTGCAGTACATTTATAAGTCCATTGCATGGAAGAGTGTACCACGCTCCAGTCTGATTGGTGCATCCTTCATGGGAAACTTTAATGCACGAGTTCATTGCAATTAAAATCGTTCACGTTTCCCTTCTTTTGAAGCAAACTAGTGTCTTCGTAATAACAGTTAAGGCATGGAGATGGTTATGAAACTGGACAAGTTCCTTTGTTTCATGTTTTTGTCCATATTTTTGGCCCTGACCCTGCACAAAACACGCCTTTTTTCGAGAAGATAACCAATCAAATCCTTCGATTAAATTATGCCCAACTAAGCCGTGCGAAGCGAAAACCAAAGATACTGCAGGGTCACGGTCAATTCAACATCGATTGAAACAACATTGTACTCGCTTTTGAAAGTTATAAAAATTCATAACCAGTCCCTCGATTAACTATGGTAATAATCAAGATGGCTACCGAAGTAATAGAGTCAGCAAAGCGAGATTTGAACATTTGGAAATTGTCTCTGTGCAAAGAACACAATTTACTTTCGTCGTCACTTAAATGTCCAAAACCTGTGTGGAAATGCAGTCAGTGGGCAAAGCCAAAGTGCATCGGGAGATGAATTTGTTTCGCGATGTTCAAGAAAACACTTCAATGGATAACCTTCAATCCGCCGGAACTCATGATTTTCTGGCAATGAGCTTTTCTTGAAAAAATATCAGCCCTAACGACCTATGGCCGGAAAGCTTACGATTGCCTTCAAGACGAGCGCAACAGGAAAAGTGCCAAAATATTAGGGAAAGTTGTTTAATTTTCCGTATTTCAGTCAGAAGTTCGATGTGTTTTTTTTTTTTAAGTCCATATATACTACCTCTAAGCCCAAAGGACGTCTATTGTTATCCCTATTGTTTTCTAGAAACAAAGGAGCTTATACATAATGAGTAGGGACCTGTGCGGAAATCTTACCCAGTGTTTTCTTGAACATCGCGAAACAAATCCATCTCCCGATGGACTTTGTCTTTGCCAACTAACCGCATTTCCACACAGGTGTTGGACATTTCAGAGACGACGAAAGTAAATTGTGTCCTTTACACCACGCTATGCACTCTATGCACTTTTCGGGATCTGCTATACTGGAGCAGAGACAATTTCCAAATGTTCAAATCTCGCTTTGCTGACTCTATCACTTCGGTAGCCATATTGATTATTACGAAGATACAAGTTTGCTTCAAAAGAAGGGAAACGTGAAACGATTTTAATTGCAATGAACTCGTGCATTAAAGGTCCCCATGAAGAATGCACCAATCAGAATGGAAGCGTGGTACACTCTTCCATGCAATGAACTTAAAAGTGTGCTGCACGGGGAATGAAGGAAAAGCAGAGATCACAGATCACAACAATGCTGGATAAACCTAAAACTATGACAGGGACTAAGCTTAATTAAGCCTAAACAGTGTCTTCAGTCGTAATTAGGGTTACGGTTAGCATTATACGGTTGTTTCGAGACTTGTAAAACAGGGATCTACGATTTGTGGGTTCGATTGTAGTAGGTGGTTCGCTCGGCAGGGCACGTGTATATAACTACTCATAATTGTTGTGTAAATAGTCAGCCAGAATTCAAAATAAATATCGTTTTCAAGGTGTGAATTATCAAATTGAAACGTTAGCTCAGTGGTCAAGAACAGAGGGAGAAAAGGAGAGGGGGCGAGAGGGAGAGGAAAAGGAGATCCATTTTTATTTATCCCTTAGGTACAAATTAGCCATGAATATATTCGATTCCCTTGGGTGCATGTATTGTTCTACAGAACAATAGCGCGAATGCATAATTAATTTATTCTGGATGCATAATGAAGTAAGGATCTGTAAGGAAGTTATTCCTTTTATTTTTTTTCACCAACCAGTGTTCTCCTTTTTTGGCCGTTAGTTAGTTTTTTTTATTTTTAAGATGATAATTCATTGGGTCTATCGTTCAAAGACTCAATCAAGGATTTTGTTACGGGGCTGAGAGTATAGTACTCAATGCTGGAGTCCAGGGGCCGATATTGGGATTTTGAAAGGCCTTTTTTCTTGGATCCTATTACAATCATCATTATGTAATACCCTAGGGGCCTGGTTCCTATTTCTTTTTACATCATTAAATTTATTGTTTTGATTTGTTAGTTTGATTGCACTGATTAAAAAAAAAAGCTTATTCAAGACTTAGAGATGATTTTGCTCCAATTATTTTTAGTCCTGTACATGTAACACTTTTTACTGAA
>NC_090871.1:32115892-32125892 GCF_036669935.1 Montipora foliosa | reverse complement strand
CCCTGAAGGTCAGGTACATGATGTGACAAAGCACTAAACTGAAGTAGAGTTCAAAATATTTATGAAAAAGCTGAAAGATGAAAAAACTCCACTGCATAATTTTGAAAATTCCCTTTAAGAATGCAAAATAATGCTTCTCACTTATTTCCAAACAAATCAGGGAAGGACAATGGACGAACTCTTGAGATAAACCTAAAAAAATCTAACAAACTCTATTTCCGGTTGTATAATCTTGATTCATTATCCTTTGGAGTGGCTCAGGTGGCATGTGTGGCATTAAGCCGGAGCGCTCGGCCGAACACCTGTTCTAAGCTTCCTAAAGAATAAGGATATGGCGTCTTGTGTAATAAGTTAAACTAAGTAATTTACAATAAACTTGAAAGTTAAGGATATGCCATTACAACGATGGCAAATTTTATTTTCTAGTACACTGTCAGTATAATAAAACCGGTGTTTCTACATCGACATACGGTGTTTGTATGTATACCTAATTATCGGAAATGTGCATACCTTGACGGATGTTTCTTTGCTTGATTTGGGAAAGCAGTGGCAACCTGATTTTGGTGTTTGGGTGCTTTCCTCATGGTGATTTGTTAACTCACCAGGACAAGACACCACCGAGGATGGTGGAATTTGCTTAATTGGTACATTTTCAAAGGGAAAGTGACAAGCAGTTTGTGCTTGGCTCCCCTTGGCTCGATGTCAAAGGAGAAAGGGCTGAAATGCTGAAATGGCAAATGACAATTTTTTTTTTTTCAGATTGATTTTACCCTTTCCACGAGAAAGGCCATCGATCATGTGCCTGGGCTTTTAATTTTGATCGAAAACTTCTTCAAGTATTCTCAAAAAATCACCATAAAGGTTTCGCTTTCTCTTTTGGTTAACAAAAACGTAAGAACGCACTCGACAACAGTCGTCAACTGTTTCTTTAGGGTGGCCCATCGTGAACAATATCGTGAAGAGAACAGGCGCTCGATAGCGTTGAATTTGGCGAGCATTAAAATAAAGTCGTGCTGCATGCTGTGCTCAACATACCAGTGTGGCCCGTGCGATCAAGAGTTGCTCGATATTAGCAAAGTTTCTGCCACATCAATTCATGTAAGAAATCTAGAAATACCTCGACCAGGAAAAGGGGGCAGAATAAAAATAATTCAATTGTTAGATCAAAATTAATCACTGCTATTTTAGGTGAATCGGGGAGGACATCTTTACAAAAACCTCGCACACTTGGAAATACGCGACTGTAACGATACCTGCGAAAGGTCCAGCGTATTTCTCCGCCGATATTCCGAACGATTTCCAGTACATTTTGTGCTGTGATTTAGAGTTTATCCTCGAGCAAAACCTTGCCAAACGAACCAGGCGAGTATGGCGATCAAGTTATTTCCGTGTAAGGAGACACGAAACGACTTCACGGCCTGCTGACCTCTGATTGGGCAGAAAAACACAAAGAATTTCTGGCACGAATCAGAATTGAGAACTACCCCTGCTGTTTGGAACTGATCTGGTAAGAACGTGTCCCCAGGGGCTCTTCTCGCCCTACTATGCTTTTCTTTGTCGCCATTTTCTTTTGCCCGTTTAGACTTGCCCTTGCCTCCGCGATCTGCCCCTGGGTCTCCGAGGATGCACTAACAAAGGGGGAACAAGTGAATAGTTAAAGATAGAAAGCCTTTAATTGGCTTAAAATTCCAATGATCAAGCACTTGTAATATTACTGGTTCCTATCGTACGGAAGCTGGCGCAGGTATCCTTTTATTGTGTTCTATGCCGAAAAACTGGTCATCCGAAATCCAACTTTATTTAGTGCAATTTTTATTTTTCAATTTTTGCTTTTATTAAATAAATACAAGAAAATAAAATTTTCAATCATCATCCTCATCATCATCGTCATCATCATCATCATCATCGTCGTCGTCGTCATCTTCGTCATCATCGTCATCGTCGTCGTCGTCGTCGTCATCATCGTCATCATCATCATCATTATCATCATCATCTGTTGGTTCTTCTGTTGTCGGCCATGTGGTCGGGCCCGTAGTTGGTCCTGTGGTTTGTCCAGTGGTTGGTCCAGTGGTTTGTCCAGTGGTTTGTCCAGTGGTTGGTCCAGTGGTTTGTCCAGTGGTTGGTCCAGTGGTACCAGCTACAGTAGGGTCCTCATCGTCGTCATCGTCATCTTCATCACCTTCATCTTCATCATCCTCATTGGCTTCATCACCATCATCATCTTCCTCATGATCATCTGCCAATTGAAAGAAAGAAAGTAGTCAGTGATAACAATTAATGGGGTACCGCGGGACCCCATGGCGTTTCTGGGTACCGGGTGCATTTATTCGATTAGTTTCAATTGTCCAAAGTGGTTCGGAAGCTAAAAGCAAATGACAGGGGCAAGTTTATTACTAGTTTGTAGAAACTCAAAGCAAACATTAAAGGATGGTTAATGACATATGCCCGGATACAAACAGACTTAACTGGCTCTTGGGAAGTTTTCAGAAATCATCGTCAGGTGAAGAACAGAAGGAAAGGTTATATTTAACGCCAAATATAAGATTCTAAATAATATAGTGTGTTGTTGGTGATATGAGCTGTGAAGGGGAATCCAGAAAACCCTCCCACGAGCATACTATGAAAGACACGCGATATAGTTTGAAGGGAAGGTGCTGATTTCTGTCAAACGTGCTGTAAGTTCGTCCTCAGAATATTGCTGTTTGGCAAATTGAAGCTTAACATTGTTTCACCTATTCATCATTTTATTATTTTTTTGGGGAACGTTTTCTTTGTTTTTCAAGGATTAAAGTTAGATATCTAAAGTATAAAATAAGAGCAAATTTGCTCATTAGAATTTTGAAGGCCTTCGTTGCTTAAAAGATGGATTGAGCTGTCCAATCTATCCAGAAAATAATCCCCATTAACTAAAAGCAAATGATACTGCAGCTGGATACTGAATTACGCGATGGATATCAAGATGGGTATCTACCATTTGAAGAGTCGTGGCCTGACAGAGGATGACATTTTTATATCAGGGACTTACGCAGGCATACGAACAACACTCTTATTCGTTTTCCGAGATCAAAAAAGCAACATCACACATATAATGTTTTCAAAGAGAAAAAGGTTAGTGCGATTATGCTTTAAAAAAACGAATAAGAAATAATTCTTAAGATCCTACTTACCGTCATCGTCATCAGGGATCGGTCGTGGATAGGCCGACAGTTGACCAAAAATTGCCAAAAGACAAAGGAGAATCAGCGCCTTGGAAGCCATCCTACTAGAGCTACGACTTTTCCTTCTTCAGGTGTCTTTCACTGTGATCTCTTCGGATCATCACAGGCAATTTATAGGCACACGTGGAGGATTTTAGCACCGGTTTGGGATTTTTGCGGGTTTAGATGCTGATTGATATCTCATTATTATTATATTTTTAGATTTCCAGAAAACAACAGATTTACGTTCGTAACTTTTGAAATTACTGCTTAGTCATTAGTATTTGGATTCATCGTAGGCAATAGTTGCTAGGGGTGAGAAACGCTGGTTAACCAACAAAATTCCGGTTTAAGAAAATGTATTTTTTGAAAACTTGTCAGGATCCCTTTCTTACCAACTAAAGATACCCAAGTGACTCTTCGTAAAAGGACCCTCCTTTTAGGAAAGGCCTTTCATGAATTGTGAAGAAAATTATAGTAACTGCTTGGCACTAAACAGATATATAAACTGACACTCTACTTTTCACTGAAATGTTGCTCCCACTTCAGTATGAAATCAACCGTTTGCCGACGTGATTGATATGAGGCAGTTATCTATATTCGGCCTTCGGCTTTCTGGTGTGACTTAGGTCACATCCGAATTGCTTTTAATAAATTCCAAATACTCTTTTTGATACTTGAGCACATCGAATGAATACGACAGTTGGAAAAAAAAGACAACGAAGCGCTTACGATTCTCGATCAATTTCCTTGGATTCATCGGTGTTGTTAAAGGGTCCTAAAAAAAACAAGAGATTTGTATTTTTCCCCTTGTATATCGTATCTTTCACTGATCAGAAGAAGTCGATGAAGATTGCATTTCTGACTCGTTTAGATTAGTTAATCACGTATTCCTGTAGAACGTATTTGTATTTGTCCCATTCTGACACAAGCACTGAGACCAGCCTGTCTCCACGTATGCGTTATTTTATTCTCTTTGTGACCGAGTGAAACATACTTTCCTTGTCCATCGTCAATTCATCCAGATTTGATTTGATTTTAGACAAGAATTACAAGAGGTCGTTCCATGTGATGCTTCATTGTCTCCGCTTCATTTTGTTGTCAATTGAAGTCCTTTGAATATTTTAAGCCCCTAGACGAGAAATAAATTGGCCAAGTGGTGCTTTAAAAATAACCATTACACGCAATTAAACGTTTGAATGATTAAGTTCTCAGAACCCGCGAACTCTTCAAAAAGTGTAGGAAGTTCCCGGTGTTGCTGTCTATCCTGTTTTCTGCAGCAAAAAGTGACGGGCCTGGCAGTAAAGTCTCAAAAAGACTTCTGGAATGTGACCTCATCCAAGTAGAAACATCCATTATTCAAGATGATGTTGTGCGAGGCTCGTAGATGTATAAGAAAACGCACCAAGTATTCTTTTTATGTTTAATTAAGCTAAGAAAAAGAAAACTTGGTGTGCCTTCGTCTACATCTACGAGCCTCGCACAACATCATCTTGAATTATTGATGTTTCTACTTGGATGACCTCACATTCCGAAAGTCTTTTCGAGACTTCACCGCCAGGCTCATCACTTTTTTGCGGCAGAAAACAGGATAGACAGCAGCACCGGGATATTCGTTATCTACTCTTTGTGCAGACTTTGCGGGTTCTGTAATGTCCCCCGGAATTTATAACCTCTGAGGGCTGTAATTCGGGGCCAAATGGCGAACAAAAACCCTGATCCGAGAAGACGTATTAACAATCTGACGTTGCAGGTGAACTTTCTCCTCGAGTTCGACCTGGGACAGAATTCCTCCGAGGTCTAAACCAACTGAGTGCAGTCTTGATCTTACGGGATTTTTTGGGAAAAACTACATCCTTTATTTCTCAAAAGCATATATATATTTGTTTGTTTATTTATTTGATGCACGTCAGAAGCCCCTTTATGAGACCGCTATCTTTACTGCGCCTTTCAATAACATGCGGACTCTTAAATTCAAAGGTCAACCGACAAATGCGTTTTTTGCTACCGTCAATTAAATGTTCGGCGGCCCCTCCAAGCTTCCGACTACTGTCGAGTGCGTAATAATCAAATCACATCGTTAAGCCCACTTCAGTCAACAAAGTCGGAAGCTGTGTAGGAGCCGCCGAACATTTGATTGACGGTAGCGAAAAACGCATTTGTCGGTTAACCTTTGAATTTAAGAATCCGCATGTTATTGAAAGGCGCAGTAAGCCAAGAATTTGTTTGTAAAGACAATGATATTTGCTGTAAGGCGAAGAACTTGCCGTTGAAGATGGTACTACTTGATATTCTTGTTTTACATTTGGCCAGTCAACTGGCTTACTATCTTCAGTGATTTTAATTCCCTTGTTTAGTGCCAGCGCTTCGAGGGACTTGTCGTTAAATATGGATACTGAATCAATTTAATTAATCACCGCAAATTTCTTGTAGGCGTTGTGTTGGTTGTGAGAGTGAAACCTCTGTTAAATGAACAAGGTATAATATCGATAAACAGAGGTTGCGTGAAATTTCTTGCCAATCGTGAAAACAATGAAAGCGGTAAAAAAAACAAAAAAACATTAATTAATGAAATCCGTGAGGTAAAATATTTACGTAGGGAACTTACTGATATTGACAATGTTGCCTGAAACACTGCTTCAATCCGATGTAACCAAGGAGTGACTCGTTTATTTGAAAAACGGTGACCAGCCGACTTTTTTGGTGAAAGGGAAAAAAAATCGGTATCTTTTGTTTATATGAACTGAAAAGAGCAAAAATTGTTTGGGCAATTTAGTAAAAAGGCTTAAAAGAAGCAACAAAGATTGGCGCTTGTTTCATTTGAAAATTTGATTTTCAACAAGGCGGAAAATTAATTCTGTGTGTAAAAATTCCTTCTGTTCAACTTCCTAAAGATCCACTGAATGAACAAGTCACGCTGAACCAAACTTACTTTGGAACTATGAAATTGTAGCTGCAAAATAACAAGGACACAGTTGAAAGATCTCAAAGATTTTGTATAAAAAAACGAATGAAAAGAATTCCGCCACATCCCGCAGGGCAAGGTCACTTAGCCAATACAAGACAAATCGAGACCTTTATTTAAACACGATCAATATTAAAGCAACTGCATGCTTGTTTGTCATTGAGATCCTGTTAAAAAAACTAACGCTTACACTTAATAGCACTTAACAACTGCTATATATTTTCTGTAATCTCGTTTTATAGTCTTAGAATTTTCGACGAAGCGCCGAGACTGAAAGGAAGCTCAAACTGCAACTAATGATGGTGAATGGAGTAATGACTCTTGGAGAAGATAAGCTTATTGCTTAGCAACGGACGAAAGAAATTAAGATGAATACCAAATACACTAAAGTTGCAACAGATAGAGTTTGAAGGCAACAAATAGAGGACCAAAAGACAAATTAAAGGACTTAAAGAAATGCGATATTCCGCGGTGAAATATATATATATATATATATATATATATAAGTAGAATGATAAAGATTGAGTATCCAACGGTGATGCCACTTGCGAGGAGGATCCAAAAGGATACAAAACGTCTTGACTCAGATAAGTTAATAGGAAGAATGAAAAAATGAGTCGCTGGCGAACTTCTCACAGGTCTGGTATATTATAATTTCGTGTAAACGTTTCGCCCTTCGGGCTTCTTCAGTACACGCTAAAAACTAAAAACTAAAAATACCTGGTACAACTGAACTTGCGCTATTTATGCAAAACTATGAACCAAAAGGTGTAAAATGTTTAAAATTACAAAAAAATTATAAAAAATCACAATAATATGTCATGTAATACGTGCGGTTGGAATAAATCGAGTGGACAATACGTGAGATAAGAAATAGTTAGCTCTATTCCGAAAAAGGCGTTAATCACCAGACATCGAAACTAATAATTTAAAATAAACAACAGGACTTAGTAAATCATGCAATCAGGTGGCGAAATGATGAGCCCAGGGCCCCTAAGAAGTAATGGAATCCCTGAACAGGGCCTGTGAGAATGCCGATCTGCACAGCGTAATTGGAAAAAAAAAAAAAAACCAACTGGTTGCACAATTACTCCAGTGAATGATTAATTAAACCTTATTCTATTTTTGGAATTAAACTCGGATCTTTTGTTCAAGCCGTAAGGTTGGAGGGTGCATAACTGTGCGCACCAAAAAGCCTCTCTTGTAAGTAAAACCTTGTCCATATCATCAGTAGTGTCATTAACAATTTTTTCAATAACAATGAACTCAAAGTCAGACATGTGATGTTCTTTTCTATTGAAATGGACGGCCAATTCACACGTGGCCTTGTTGGTCAACATAGCCGATTTGTGATTACGAAATCTGACCTTGAATTCATTCGATGTTGAACCTACGAATTGAATCTTGCATGTTTTACAGGTGACTAAATAGATGACATTCTTCGACCTACAGTGTACATTCTGTCTAATGGAGTAAAAACGGCCTGTACATGCGCTGTGAAAGATCTTATTTTCAACAAGATAATGTTTGCATAGATCACATTTGTTCTTACATTTAAAACATCCTACGGGAGTGTTATTGCTGTAATGGGTTTTTTTAGGCCTTGCTAGAATCTCTTTTATGTTTTTGGGTCTTCGATAAGAAGGAATAATTGACCCCTTTGGGAAAATCTGGGATAGCAATGGCGATTCATAAATAAGATGACTAAATGATTTGATGATTTTGCTGATGTTTGGTAGATGAGGGTTGTAGTCGACTACCAGAGGAAAGACGATTTTTTTGTCTTTCGGTTTCGAGGCGAGTAAGTCCTCCCTGGGTAGATCTTTTGCCCTTAAAAATTGCTTATTGACTTCCGCTGGATTATAACCTCTCTCAACGAGATATGTCTGGTATTCTTCACTACGTTGGTCAAATTTTTCAATGGTTGAACAGTTTCTGCGAATCCGGGTGGCAACTCCAAATGGGATTGCCTTAGTGCAATGCCTTGGGTGAGCACTGTTACGTAATAAGTACATATGATGGTCAGTAGGTTTAGAATATACATCCGTTATTGACCAAAAGGCTAAGTCCGGTACAATCAAACCCAGATTATGGTGGCGGTATAGAGACGACATTTTCGATCTATGGACGCTAGGTGCCACTAAGCTTAATGATTTCACTGATTTCATTAATGCTTTATATCCCACCATAAAATTTACTGTAGTATCATCTGAAACCTCTCTCAACGTCTTAGATCTCACACTTTCATTGGTTGACGGGTATATTCAAACGGATGTATATTCTAAACCTACTGACCATCATATGTACTTATTACGTAACAGTGCTCACCCAAGGCATTGCACTAAGGCAATCCCATTTGGAGTTGCCACCCGGATTCGCAGAAACTGTTCAACCATTGAAAAATTTGACCAACGTAGTGAAGAATACCAGACATATCTCGTTGAGAGAGGTTATAATCCAGCGGAAGTCAATAAGCAATTTTTAAGGGCAAAAGATCTACCCAGGGAGGACTTACTCGCCTCGAAACCGAAAGACAAAAAAATCGTCTTTCCTCTGGTAGTCGACTACAACCCTCATCTACCAAACATCAGCAAAATCATCAAATCATTTAGTCATCTTATTTATGAATCGCCATTGCTATCCCAGATTTTCCCAAAGGGGTCAATTATTCCTTCTTATCGAAGACCCAAAAACATAAAAGAGATTCTAGCAAGGCCTAAAAAAACCCATTACAGCAATAACACTCCCGTAGGATGTTTTAAATGTAAGAACAAATGTGATCTATGCAAACATTATCTTGTTGAAAATAAGATCTTTCACAGCGCATGTACAGGCCGTTTTTACTCCATTAGACAGAATGTACACTGTAGGTCGAAGAATGTCATCTATTTAGTCACCTGTAAAACATGCAAGATTCAATACGTAGGTTCAACATCGAATGAATTCAAGGTCAGATTTCGTAATCACAAATCGGCTATGTTGACCAACAAGGCCACGTGTGAATTGGCCGTCCATTTCAATAGAAAAGAACATCACATGTCTGACTTTGAGTTCATTGTTATTGAAAAAATTGTTAATGACACTACTGATGATATGGACAAGGTTTTACTTACAAGAGAGGCTTTTTGGTGCGCACAGTTATGCACCCTCCAACCTTACGGCTTGAACAAAAGATCCGAGTTTAATTCCAAAAATAGAATAAGGTTTAATTAATCATTCACTGGAGTAATTGTGCAACCAGTTGGGTTTTTTTTTTTTTTCCAATTACGCTGTGCAGATCGGCATTCTCACAGGCCCTGTTCAGGGATTCCATTACTTCTTAGGGGCCCTGGGCTCATCATTTCGCCACCTGATTGCATGATTTACTAAGTCCTGTTGTTTATTTTAAATTATTAGTTTCGATGTCTGGTGATTAACGCCTTTTTCGGAATAGAGCTAACTATTTCTTATCTCACGTATTGTCCACTCGATTTATTCCAACCGCACGTATTACATGACATATTATTGTGATTTTTTATAATTTTTTTGTAATTTTAAACATTTTACACCTTTTGGTTCATAGTTTTGCATAAATAGCGCAAGTTCAGTTGTACCAGGTATTTTTAGTTTTTAGTTTTTAGCGTGTACTGAAGAAGCCCGAAGGGCGAAACGTTTACACGAAATTATAATATACCAGACCTGTGAGAAGTTCGCCAGCGACTCATTTTTTCATTCTTCCTATATATATATGTATATATGGTAGAGGGTGCTAATGGGGTTAACAGTTATCTGACAACTGGCCAAAAAAATAGTAGTTAACTGATATTTGACCAAAAAATTAGTAGCTAACTGATAAATG
>NC_090871.1:32110892-32113392 GCF_036669935.1 Montipora foliosa | reverse complement strand
ACATTTATTTAAAGCCTCTGACAGTTGTCAGTTCCGTCGACAGTTGCAAAATTTCATATTTTATATTACTTTACCCAAGAGAACTCTTTGGTGTACTATTTTCAAAAACTATATGGAAAAGTTCTAGTGCGCCTTGTTTTTCTTAAACACCCCAAAGTTCAAAACTCACCTAGACGGCCGCTGATCCATTGGAATCTGCAAATTTGGCAATTTCGTACGCAAAAACACGGTGCATTTCCGATATGATATCTTGTTTCTTGGTAAAAGGTCCGTTTATCTTTTCAAAAATTTAAAATTCATGTAATGTTGTTACGTTTAAGTCAGCGTAATGAACTGCTGAAGTAATGTACTTTGTATCTTTTTGGCTGAGGTGAAATAAAGACCTATAAAAATCCTAGTATATAAAGTTACACATAATATTGCACATCAGATTAAAGCTTTATCCTTGTAGTTTATTGCCTTTAATTTTCTTTTTTGGCCTATTTTAACTAAAAATTCAATGCGAACCGCTGAAAGACTGTCAAGCACGAGGTCACAGCTTGGCCAAGAATGCATCCTATTGTATGACTAGCTCCGTGAGCGGGATTTCTCGCTTGGTCTCGCAAGATCAAAGATCATTTTTTTTGTGGTTTAAATCATATAATAATCTTTTGTTGACCAAGCTTGTTCCGTGAAGATGGCTGGATATTGGCCTCGTTTTTTTTTTTTTTGCGTCTTTATGGACCGAGACGCCTGGAATTTATAACCTCTGAGGGCTGTAATTAGGGGCCAAATGGCGAACAAAAACCCTGATCCGAGAAGACGTATTAACAATCTGACGTTGCAGGTGAACTTTCTCCTCGAGTTCGACCTGGGGCGAAATTCCTCCGAGGTCTAAACCAACTGAGTACAGTTTTGATCTTACGGGATTTTTTGGGAAAAACTACATCCTCTATTCCTCAAAAGCATATATATATATTTGTTTGTTTATTTCTTTGATGCACGTCAGAAGCCCCTTTATGAGACCGCTATCTTTAAGCCAAGAATTTGTTTGTAAAGACAATGATATTTGCTGTAAGGCGAAGAACTTGCCGTTGAAGATGGTAATACTTGATATTCTTGTTTTACATTTGGCCAGTCAACTGGCTTACTATCTTCAGTGATTTAATTCCCTTGTTTAGTGCCAGCGCTTCGAGGGACTTGTCGTTAAATATGGATACTGAATCAATTTAATTAATCACCGCAAATTTCTTGTAGGCGTTGTGTTGGTTGTGAGAGTGAAACCTCTGTTAAATGAACAAGGTATAATATCGATAAACAGAGGTTGCATGAAATTTCTTGCCAATCATGAAAACAATAAAAGCGGTAAAAAACGAAAAAAAATAAAGTAATGAAATCCGTGAGGTAAAATATTTATGTAGGGAACTTACTGATATTGACAATGTTGCCTCAAACACTGCTTCAATCCGATGTAACCAAGGAGTGAGTCGTTTATTTGAAAAACGGTGACCAGCCGACTTTTTTTTGGTGAAAGGGAAAACAAATCGGTATCTTTGGTTTATATGAACTGAGAAGAGCAAAAATTGTTTGGGCAATTTAGTAAAAAGGCTTAATCTTGTTTCATTTGAAAATTGGATTTTCAACAAGGAGGAAAATTAATTCAGTGTGTAAAAATTCCTTCTGTTCAACTTCCCAAAGATCCACTGAATAAACAAGTCACGCTGATCCAAATTTAATTTGGAACTATGAAATTGTAGCTGCAAAATAACAAGGACACAGATGAAAGATCTCAAAGATTTTGCACAAAAAAACGAATGAAAAGAATTCCGCCAAACTGGCTTCCCGCAGGGCAAGGTCACTTAGCCAATACAAGACAAAACAAGATCCTTTATTTAAACACGATCAATATTAAAGCAACTGCATGCTTGTGTGTCATTGAGATCCTGTTGAAAACTAACGCTTACACTTAAGAGCACTTAACAACTGCTGTTTATTTTATGTAATCTCGTTTTATAGTCTTAGAATTTTCGACGAAGCGCCGAGACTGAAAGGAAGCTCAAACTGCACCTAATGATGGTAAATGGAGTAATGATTCTTGAGGAAGATAGATGCACAAAAAAGTTCTTTCTATTCACAGCTATGGTTGCAGCTAGGATCAAACTTTACCCCAACCTCGACAATGCAACTTGTCGAGTTTACTCGTGTCTAATAATGATATTACTGGTCCTTGCATAGGGATCCCCGTGGCACCTGAAGGGTCAAGCTAAGACATTTTCTGACTTGCTGACTTAAATTTTGATCAAGTCCTATATAAGAGAATTGGCTTCTTGGTCATTTCTAAGTCATAGGCGATCAATTTCTGCCAAGTAGTGTCACAGAAATACTGACAAGTTATTTTATTTAAACCAAGGCACAAACTCTAACTCAGGGTATAGTGCAAGTGAATGGTAAATTACAATTTCCTTAAATAAGTTTACAATATAAAAGATGACAAAACATTACAAAGATGATTATATAACAG
>NC_090871.1:32095892-32098392 GCF_036669935.1 Montipora foliosa | reverse complement strand
AATACTTATCCATTCACCTTAACACAGCGTATCGCCGCACTGGTGCTTTGCTGTCCATCCTAAAGAGCACTCAAAGACTGCGCTCCGCTTTCTAGCACCATCGATGCAGGTCACTATTCGGGAAAAGAACCGCAAGAGCAGCAAGACACCATTTTCTCGTGAAGAGCAGTGTAGAGAGCCTTGCTTTTGACCTTCTTCACAGGAGTTCGCAAAGAAAAGCGCTCGCAGACTGACACAGCAAGCCAAGTTTAAAGCCCTTGGTCGTAAATAATAGGATGCTCTTTTTGAGGGCGAGAAAGGATGTCGTGTGGAGCATTGCCAAAATTGATTTCCCCTTGCGAGGCACGAATGTCATCATCTGCACGATGTTGTGACACGATTTTGCGGCAAGGCTTAAAAATCACTTTTGGGGCACCGAGAACAATGAACAGTCGATTTCCATCGGGTCGAATGGATCTTCTTATTTCCCAAGCTACTGTTTCAGAATCCAGGTTTCTCCCAGTTGTCTGGCCAATGTCGAATTGGGTTCGAGGTAAGTTTTTGTGCTTCATTGAACCGGTATGATTTTCTGAATTCTTTTAGCGTCAATCCCTCTTCTGCGTCAGAAATGGTTTTATCGGTCTCATGTGGCTATCGAGATATTAGGTTCGGTATTTTACCAACACCTTCCGCCAAAAACGACACATAGTGTCTTTGCACGGTCTAACAGTGATTGTCTCTCCAGTGACTTAAGGCACTGCTCAATTGAAAGATGAAGCTCAAGAGATGAAAATCGCCGAAAGACGCGCACTCAACCCTTGTTGGGGCAGGAGAAGGCTTCCATCAATGCAGCTTCTCCTGTATTCGCAGCTGCATGCAAGTTTTATTGGAAGTCAAAGCCTTGACCTGTTAAAAAAAAAAAAAAAAAAAAAGAATAGAAATATACGTTAGCGAGGGAGGAAAAGGCATGTTTTAAAGGGGCATTGACACGCTATTCTAGTCAAACTTCAAAACACGTGCACTAAAAGACGTCTTTGCATCAATGAAAAACAAAAAAATTACGCAAGTAGTTTTGTTGCCAATGACCATTGATGTGCACTAAAGCTGTTCTTTGTTGTTTGGCGCCAAGGATAGAAAGGATGGAAATGGATTGAAACTTGAAGAAACGGGGCAGTTTTTAGACGGTGTCCTTATAAAGACAGGAAAAATTAAATACGAATAGCTCTCCGTGCCATAAATCATACACAAATACATTTCATATCTTGTCAGTGGGTTGTCAGGAATGTTGCCCGTGTGAGCTAAGGTAGTAATTTAGATTTTTACCTATTTTGACCACATAATGAGTCCATATTATTACTAGGGGTTAGACTGCCCCGCTGTTGAGGGCCAAGGGAACCGCTGCTGCCCAATGGGTCTTGGTGAAGGCTTGAGCTGGCTTGGTTGGTTATACTTGTAAGGGGGGACATTGCAGGTTTTACTCCAGTGACCTGGCCATCCGCATGTGAAACATATGTCTTGTGGATGAGGGTGTCGACGGCCTTGCGGCAAAAGAAAACATAAACAAAAATTAATTGAAAAAGATTCTCTTAAAATAATAAAATCTACCGCCAAGAAGTACTTAGAGGAGCGATGGCTGGATAATGAAAATTCTGGTACGCGTAGAATAAATACTCTCACTAATGAGATGCAACCAAAAAAGCACATACGCACGTGTAAACTCCCATCATGAAGAGAGCAATGCGTTAAGCGCAGTCCATAAGAAAATACATTGATTTGCACTAGTGCAGTATAACTTCAATCAACCGATCGACACACCCACAATGTAAAGAGCCTTGTTATGACGTATGGATAGCCCAACAGAATTGTAAGTAGAATTTCGCTGCGGAATTTCAGCCTTTAAAGTGTAATTTCATATTTAAAACGCAAATATTTTATTTCCTTTGCAGTTTAAAAGGCCCAAACCCCTTAGAAGTGCTAACGTTAGGCCTAATAAGGCATAACACAGTATTGACTTCAAAAGGGTTTGTGCTTTTCAACAGTTACATTATAACCTTGGTCTGTATTTTATCCCTGATCTGCAATCTGCAGTTTATACTGACCAACTCGAAAATCCAACTCGAAAATCCTAACTCGAAAATCCAACTCGAAAATCCAACTCGAAATCCAACTCGAAATCCAACTCGAAATCCAACTCGAAATCCTAACTCGGTAAATAGGCAACTTCTCTAATTACGCTGTAATTACTTTTAGACACATATCAGATGAGATTTCAAGTCAAGCTGTAAAAATAGTAGGTCATTTCGTCAAATAATCGATAAAGGCGGGAAGCTCCTTAGATTACATCCCGTTGTTTTAAAACAATAGGGGCAATAGTAAGTCCATCTTATTCTATTCAACTTCGTGAATTTCTAGCGCCGTGTATGTGAATCAAATTTTTACCATTACATCGCATGACGCAACCATCCTGCCTATGACGGCCAGACAGAGAAGTAATTTAGCGCGGCCGAGAATTTCTCAATAC
>NC_090871.1:32085892-32088392 GCF_036669935.1 Montipora foliosa | reverse complement strand
ATCCCTATTCACGTTAATGACCGCAAGTACTTGCAATTCGTGTGGCGAGATCTGTTACTGGAGTTTGTTTGCATGCCTTTCGGGTATAGCCTTGCTCCCCGCTCTTTCACTAAGATGTTAAAGCCAGCGTATTCCCATTTACTCATGAATGACGTTAACGTTTCCTACTATATTGACGATACCTTGATAGTCGCTCCTTCCCAAAGTGAATGTACTCAAAGTGTTCGGAAGGTCATTAATTTACTTGAATTCCTTGGATTTACAATAAACCATGAAAAGTATTGTCTACAGCCTACCAGAGAAATTTCGCACCTAGGCTTTTTCATAGACTCGCGCAATATGACTATGTCTCTTTCTTAGAGTAAGGTCACCAAAATAATTAACGCGTGTACGACTTTGCGTAATTTGAATAGAGCTCCCATTCGCCAGGTAGCCGAGGTAACCGGGCTTCTCGTTGCGCTTTCCCGGCTGTTCGGTATTTACGATTATTTTATCGATCTGTGGAGGCAAACAAATCAACTCGTGTTTCTTCAGGTGCATCTTATGAGGAGCTCTTTAGCATTACCGACACTGCGTGCTCGGATTTGGATTGGATTATTGAGAATATCAGAGCCTATAACGACAAGTCGTTTAGAACGCCCTCCTTTTCTCATACCATAGAATCGGATGCTAGTAGCCTGAGATGGGGCGGACGACATGGTGAACACCATACTGGGGGTCATTGGTCTCCAAAAGAAGCCACATATCATGTCCATTATTTGGAATTACTCGCAGTTTTTCTGGCCTTGAAATGCTTTGCCTGTAACAACGCACGGGTTTGTTTGAAGACAGATAACACGGCTGCGGTAGCCTATATCAATAAAATGGGTGGCATGGGCTCACCCATGCTTAATGCCTTGGCAAGAGAAATTTGGCTTTGGTGCCTTACACGGAATATTTTCGTTACTGCTGTGCATATTCCTGGCCAGAAAAACATACACACGGACTATTTTTCTCGGATTTTCAAGAACAGGACCGTGTGGAGCCTACACCCAATTACAACGGTATACCAATAGGCTACCGAACGGCTCCTCGTCAATCCGAGAATACACCCTTTTGCAACCCGCTTGAATACCAAATGTGACCGATATGTTTTTTGGCATTTTGACCCTGGAGCTGTGGCAACAGACGCTTTTTCGTTCTCATGAAGTGATTGTTTCGATTATGCTTTTCCTCCATTTAGCCTAATCCCGAGAGTATTGGCAAAAGTCCGTCAAGATCAAGCTTGCATATTGTTGATAGCTCCAGTGTGGACTGCACAGGTGTGGTTTCCGACTGTACTGTCTTCTAGTGGAACGTGCTCTCTCCTCTTACCGAAATGGGAGGACCCTCTAAAGTAAAGCAACCATATTTAACGTCGATAACTCGTAACAGTAATTCAACTGACAAACCTGAGGTCGACCGTGCGCTCATTTTACTTCCCCCTCTCCATCAGTGCTCCGTTTTACGGGTATTTAAAGCTACTTAAGCTACACAGAACGGAAAGAAGTCAAAACAAGGATGTAAGATCCGGGAATCAAACTCAGGACCTCTTGCACCAAGGTCGCGCACTAACCGACTGTGCTATCCTCGCTGATGCTGCCTCACAACCGTACTCAACCTGCCGGGTGAATTTTATCCGGCGAGGACTTAAGAATCAAGGCGTTTCAGAAGGGGCTTCCCAGATCATCCTGAGGTCATGGACACAAGGTACTCACAAGCACACAAGCAGTATAACCGACCTTGGGAAAGATGGATTAGCTGGTGTAATCAATTCAAGACTGATCCCGTTCAAGCGCCTGTGACTGTGTTTATTGATTTTCTGTTGAACACTTTCCAAGAATGGAAAGCCTATGTCACAATCAATACTTATAGATCAGCGGTCTCGACTACAATAAAGTCTATTACAGGACGAGACATAGGTGAAGATCATCTTGAAACAAGACTAATTAACGGTTTGTTTATTTCTAAACCCCCTGTACCACGGTATTCACATACATGGGACGTTGTCATGGTTGCCTCGTATTTAAAAAGGACTTGAGTTTCAAGATAGTGAGCTACTACTAGTTTCAGCTCAAAGAAGCCAGACTTTACGGGCCTTACCTATTGATTACATATCTGTTGAGAATAGCAAAGTAGTTTTTGTCATTAAGGACAGACTTAAAACGTCTAGACCCGGGAGCATTTCTGTTAAGGTTATCATTCCGGAAATTAAAAACGACAGGGCTATATTTCCTCGTTCACATCTAATAGAATATGTCGCAAGGACCGGACAAAGAAGCTTCTCGTTAATACCCAACAGCTTTTTGTTTCCTATCGTAAACCGCATAAGGGCGTGTTTAGTAGTACTTTAGCCAGATGGATGAAAACCGTTTTGAGAAAATCTAGTATATTTGACAGCAACATACAAGATCATAGTAGTACAGCCCCCACATCTAAGGCCTTTTTCAGTGGGGCTTCTATTAAGAAAATATTCAGTTTA
>NC_090871.1:32058392-32080892 GCF_036669935.1 Montipora foliosa | reverse complement strand
CCGGATTATATTAACGCTAGCTCTGGCTCTACTGTTGGGCAATTAAGCTTAAAACGCCACCCCAAATGTCCCACACATGTGGTACGTCTAAGCCATGCTATAGTGCTCAAACTAGCGAGCTAGTGAGCACATATATATGTATGATTATGAAAAAAGCTAAAAGGCCAAAAAATGCGCATTTTTTTACAGACAGTATTACAAATTAAAAAGCAAATTTACATATCAATTTTAGGGACTGGACCTTCTTTTACAGATGTATATAGAAGATGATCAAATTAAGATTAATTAAAATCGTATATATAAAAAAAGTACACAATTTTCAGCGAGCTAAGCAACATTTATGGAATTTGATCAAGAGTTTCAAATGATTTTGGTATTGAAGTATTATTGATTAGGGAGTTTAAGCACACTACATGTTTAAGCCAAGGACAGACACCGGAAGTGAAATTTTCTTACGCCAGAACAGTAGTTTCTCCCAGAGTTTAAACTAATAGTCTCTAATAATGAAAAGATACCGTTCGCAGTATAAATGGGGTAATGTTAAGACAGGATAAAAGGGAAAACAGCCCACTTCCGGTTGTCGTCCGAGGTTCAAACACGTCGCGTGGGTAAAGTGCCTATCGATTCTGTTGTTTGGCAACGGTAGATACGGACAGTTACTGGAACTAACAGTGCATGGCTTAAGTTATTGTGATATTGAAACAGAAAATTGCATTTCTGTACAAGCAAAAACTGACCAAAGAAAGCAAGAAATCCAACTCTTTCGGTTTTTTGGCGTTATAATTGCCACAAAACATTGATTGAGAATCGGATCTCTCGACTGCAATCTGAGTCAAATTGTTTTTCAAACAATGAACGTAAGACAAACGATGTCATTGCATGCCAAATAAATTTGGTGGAAAACCTGCCCGATAAGAATTAATTAATAACTTTCTGATTGTGTGTACATGCAGCCCAAATGCTTAAGGAACAAATGGAAGCATGGATTGAATTTTTAAAGCTTTAAGACAACTCTCCGATTTATTTATTTATGTATTTATTTATTTATTTATTTATTTATTCATTTATTTTTAACAGAAAAACTGAATAAGTAAGTGTACTTTTTAAAATTCTTGTTATTGACGTTTTGGGGGTTTGTTTCTTTTTTGGCTCTCACTCTTTTTCTTGCTGTACGTTATATTTTTCCACGTCCGGTGAAGTCAGTATAATTGAAGGGCATATCACACGTTAGAAATTAAAAAATAAATGAAAAAATATATACACAAATTTAGAAAATATTTGTTTCAAGACCGGGACACACTAGGCGACGAGTCGCAGCGACATGTTTCTGCGACAAGTTGCTCCATGTGTACTACTTGCAAAACAAGTAACTGCTACACGACGCCAGTTCGGTGCATATGCAGTGATCTCGTATGAGGGGGAATGTGAACTAGTTTTCTAATTCAATATGGCTGTCCATATGACGCTCTCTCATTGGTTCATTTATGTTTTGTCGCAGCGACTTGTTGCCAGAAGTGTACACACATGCGACAACGCTGCTTTCGCTAATTTTGTCGCTGCGATAAGTCGCACGAATTCAAACTGGTTTGAATTCGTGCGACTGATCGCAGAGACAAAATTCTGCCGCAGCGACAATGATTTTCATGAAATTAACCGTGTCACACAAGGCGAATTGTTGCAGTGACTTGTCCCCGCGACGTGTCGCAGCGACTTATCGCTTAGTGTGTCCCGGCCTTCAGGCGAACATCAAATTATGCGGTATGATAAATGGCGTTGTGACCACGACACGGTCCGCTTTTGTTCCAGAAAGATCAGAAAATTGATCTTGAGATTATGATATTATCTCTCCTCTTACCCGGAATATACGTTTTTAAGATATACTAAAACAGTGGGTAACGTTGCAGACGAATTCTGATTGGCCATGCAAACTCCCAATATCCTTTCCTACATTGCTGCTCACCTCCGAGCAACTCGCGTAGAATTTGTACCAAAAATATTGTAATCGTTGCTTGAGTAAATGGTATTTTGTGCTATGTTATCTCACTGTTGTATCATGTACTAAGACAACTATTCACTACTAGCCACCTCCACTTCGGTGAATATATACTTGTTAAATATCACCAATTTGAGTTGTTACCTTAGTATTTTTATTGCGAAGCATTGTCGCTGTTGAGGGATGGGCATGGTAAGGTCAGGTCGAATCAACAATCTGGTAAATTGCGTATAAAAATAACTGAACGCTTCATCTAGTTTTGATAAAGTTTGCATTAACAGTAGCGTTTTGTTTGCGCCATAATTTGGCATTCACGGCCCCGGAGCCTGACGGTTACTGTGGAATACAAGGAAGCGGATATATTTCGACGAAAACAGGGAAATAACAATCATCGTGATTTACAGTTTGAATACAAATGGAAATCATACAACTTCGAGAAATTTCTAGGTCCTAGTTTCTGAAGAAGACAGTGCCTTTGCGAAGCACTTGCAATCCGTTATGTGGCGAGTGAATAATCTTTTATCTATCAGAGTTCAAGTGGTTGCTCATTTATAAAGGCTTGGTTGGATTTGTTTCTTTGGCTGTCGCATCCAGCATTTACACATTCTGAAAGACAGCACGTTACTTGGAAATCCTAAGTAAATTATTTTACGTTTTCCCCAAAACTTTAGCTTTAAAAACCTGGTTTTGTACAAAAAGAAGAAAGTTTACTTGTAAAACAAGCCTCTGACTTCTATAGTGAGCTATGTGCACTTTGAGATCCGGGTGGAATTTTAGTTTTGAAAGTCTATGCGAATTAAAGGCAAAGTCTTAGGCATACGTTATTGGAGCAATTTAAGCTGATGCACCAGCACTTGGCTTGATCAAAACTGGGTTATTTCATATCAAGTCCTAAAGTACTTTTTGTCTTTTACTGAACCCTCTCATTTATGGTCAGTATATACCGAAGGTGTAAAAACATGCGTGCAAATCGGTTAGCTCAAAGAGAACGAAAAAATCCTGAGCACTGATAACAGGCAAGAACTTACCGTCAGGATGAGGTATTGGTTTTCCTAAGGCTGGTGCTAAAAGCGCTAAGAGACATAGAAGAATTAAGGCTCTCGAAAACATCTTGTTTGGCTGATCCTAACTCTTCAAGACTGTGTGGCACAATGGCTGTTTGCAAGTGATGCACGAAAATTTGATGGAGTGATCAGATATTTCCAAAAATTCTCTCCCGAGTGCTGGAACATGCAGATGTAAATGCAGAAACTGTCAATATATATATATATATATATATATATATGTGTGCTTATCTCAGCTTCTAAGGGCTTTCAATATCAGTCTGTAATCAAATAATTGGAGTTGTCATGAGAGATGGGTCGTATGAAAAATCATATCAATAAGGAATTCCACAAATTTTAATTTTCGCAACTTAAGAGCCTCTAAGGGAACGGTCTCGAAGAAAACAAACAATATTCCTGTTCAATAAAACAAAGGTTGTGCTATTGCATCGGTTCGGAATATTTTGTCGAAACTCGAGTTCTTTTTATCTGAGCGCTCTCATTTTCGCCACTTTTTTGTTGGCTATTCTGCTTGAGCAATTCAATTAATCATTGGAGAGTTTGCCTATGCCAGTACGTTTGCCAATTTTCGATTGTGTTGTTTCGGTTGCTATAGTTTCATTCAAATTTTCGACCAACCACTTGACTTTGGAACTACCTACTAGCATACACTATTCCTTAATATTAGAGTATGCTTGTTGTTTAGATGCCCTTTGATTTACACTGCACTTTCCATCCCGTCATTAGTTCCACGCGACTGCCATGCGATATTATCAATCTGTGTTGCGTAATCGGTTTTACTCTTCTAAATGAGTTAAGTTTTAGGAAGCTTAGGCAAGGAGATTGAAGAAAACTATTTTCCATATCTCTCCGTTTGAATTTAGTTTTGGCTTCTTGCCCTAAACATTTTGTTTTCTTCCTTTCTGGAAGGAAAATGGTGAAATATTTTTAATTGGCGTCGTCCATGACATGAAAATGCAAACACGGTTCGGTTATAAGAGTACCCTTTAAAATGTCATTTTCGAAATATTGTTCTAATGACTTTTTGGAAATATCCTTTATTAAAAAGAGAAACATGCTGCAATAAATTTAAAACTATATGGTCAGCAAAGTAAGGGAATTCTGACTACAGCAAAAAGCTATAATTTCAAGCTCTCGTGCAGCTACAAAATGCGTTATATGTGAGAGGGCACATTCTAGGTCCCCCATTCTAGGTTTTAAAAATCGTTGCCATGGTAACTTAGAGGAACAGAGTCGGAACATAAGAAACGATGATCCAACGTTTTCTCAAGAGCCCTATCGAATAAAAGGTTTGTTCTATATAGGTGTCTTTGAAACCATTAGAAAAAGCTTTTAGCAATGTTCTTCCTACCTTTTATAAGACATATTAAAGGATTGTTTGTTCGTTTTTATACGCCTAGTTAACTTAAGGTAACGAAAACACTGAAAACCTTGCATCTCTACCTGTGAGAACAACAGCAATGAGGACAACCGGTGAATTATTAAAAATCAGATAGGGCTCTTCAGATTTAACACTGGTCACATTAAACATTATCTCTCACAGGGAGAAATAAATAGATGAAGAATATTCGCTGTTCCCATAACATTTACGCTTTGGCATCAAATTGGAAAGCAAGTGATCACTTCATTTTGTAATATAGTCAATAGTTGGCTGAACAATGTGTGGAAAAAGCGTTTAGGATTTTTCAGTATGAGCCTTAACTAACTAGCTCTAAAAAATGTTGCTCTACACCGCAGTATATATATATATATATATATACTTCTTGAACTTGAATAGAATAAATTTAGACAGCGCTCAACTCTGAGAGGAGCAGTGATAATAATGATCAATGGTAGCAAAATTTCAGTTCATCGTTTTATTGCTACAACGCTGTTTCGTATGGTCGAAGGACGACCACACTCATCAGGCAATATATATATATATATATATATAATGAAATGACGTGATAAATTGATCATCAGCTAAACGTGCTCAATGGGATTACCAGAGCTTTGAATAGATACGTAGACTTAAACTAGGTCAAAAACATTTATTTGCTAATAAATGTTTTTGACCTAGTTCAAGTCTACGTATATATATATATATATATATATACGAGAGAGTGTAGGAGAGAAACCCTGACAATGCACACCCCAAATAATCATATTTTTAACTGAATAAATGTGTGAAAGAAAATTTGCCCTTAGCGGGATTTGAACACATTTATTCAGTTCACACATTTATTCAGTTAAAAATATGATTATTTGGGGTGTGCATTGTCAGGGTTTCTCTCCTACACTCTCTCGAAAAGAATTAAAATTAGCCTGTATCCTTCTAGGATCCTTCCTTGTCATCCGCTAAGTTGACTACGGTCGTGCATCATTAAGTTGATCCTTGGTTGGGTTTCAAGTGAAGTTATAGGCTCCCCTACTTTGTCACCTCGAAAGAAAATTTCCCGGGAGGCCCACGCCTTAAACCACGTAAATCACATCGTCGATGGCTGTGTTGCCAGCATGGTTGTCCTGGTGGTGTAGTGGTGATCACACCCGACTAGTAATGGGGGGACGTGGGTTCAAATCCCGCTCAGGGCAAATTTTCTTTCACACATTTATTCAGTTATATATATATATATAAAAAAAAAATAAAATAAAAAAAATAATAACAAAAAATATATATATATATATATATATATATATGCAGTAGGAGCTTATTTCTATGACGACATTTAGATACTAATTCAGTTCTTTTGTTTAGCAGGAACTTTGGGTCAGCTCTAACAATGGCGACTTTTTCAGATAGGCAAAGGTCACACTTTCTGGTGCCGCACTTGTACGGTGATGCGAATGATGCGATGCTCCACTTGAGGATGAAATTTGTGTGTTGTCCTTCAGATTCCATATATATTTGGGAAGTTCAGACTAGTTGCAGTATCTCCTTGACCTAAAGGACTTGGTATGGTTATTATATCGGGTCTTGAATTCTCCTTCCGAGCCTCCGTAGTAGATGCGCTTACCGTTGTTAGCGCTAACAACGGCTTACCGAGGTCGTTGCAGTTTAAACGAATTCCAAAGTCAAGTCAACTTGTAATGACATTTTATCCTCTATAAAACTTTACAACCTAAAACCATTTCGAATCATAAGCAAACATCCTAACGACTTTTGATAAGAATAATGAGCATGTCGTTCACTTAGACTAAGAAGAGGAAAAAAAGGCTTTGTTATCGTGGCCGGTATATACAACATATAAGAACTTTATTAAATAATGAACGCCATGACAATGACGGTCCATTAATTAAACAGGTTATGGCAGGTTCGGGTACTAAATCCCCTTATGAAACCATACACCCTTCAAACAAATTCTAAAATCTGAAATCTAAAATTGAGAGTAAATATAGCAACATTCTCATGAATTAATTTAATTTGTTAATACAATCTTCTCTAAAGGCTTTTCTGAAGCTTTGAAGAGGTTCAAGATCTGCAACTGATGCCGGTAAATCATTACACTTATCCATATATCTATTCCAAAATGAATTTTCAAAGTATCTGTTCGACAATAAGGCTTAAAAAGTTTATAATTATTACTATTTCCAGTTCTTCTGCTGTTACTGACACAAAACGCCCACAAACTTGATAATTTGCTTACAAACTGAATACAGCACAAGTAAACTTGATAAAATGAACACAAAGTTAATCAATGGCACCCGAACTTAATGAGAGACGTAAAAACTTTAAAACTTGCATACAAATCATTAATTAGGAGCACGGATACACGGACATAAAAAAAAGAGACATACAAATTTTACAATAGGCAAAGGTTACAAACTTAAGGAATGCTAACAGACACAATAAACTTCTCCAATTGAAGCAAAGTGTATTTCTTGCAGATTTTCGGGCTTTATCCATTTTAAAATGGTTTTTAACTCATTCATCTTAAGTGAGAAACGACTTTGCTATAATTCTTTCAATTTTATTAAAGTATCAGCCATTTTATTAAGTAAACGAGGAGCTTATTATGTTTGACAGCATTCCGCTAAGTTTGTAAGCATCGTCTTTTACAAAGTTTGAATGCATGTTCTTAAGTTTGCACATGTTTCACGTCTTAAATGTCCATACCGGCCACGGAACATTCCTTGTCAGTATTTAATTTTTGTCAGATTCAGTGGAACCTGGCAAGGAATGCCATTTTTCCAGAAGAGGAGTTTCCACTTATTAGAATTCTTTGCGAGCAATTTGACCGCTAGCTCACCAAACAGTTGTAAAATTTACCGGCTATTCAGAAAGGCCAAAGGTAAGAAAGATTTCCCTCCCGTTCGCCCTCAGTTTTATTCCTTACATCTCTGAAAACACACTATTCACTCATTCCTTGCATACTTTTAAAAATATTATTTTTCTTTTTCTACCTCTTTTTACTTACTTGAAAGACGTTTTTGTAAACTCTTTTAATTCGTGATATGCTAATATTTGGTCTCTTTCAGATGTTGTGGATGTGGCTTTTTTCAAGGGCATGTTTCACGACTGGTCAAGCGAAGGCAGTTTCTTTTTTCGGCTTTGTTCTAAAACAAAGCGGGAAAATGAAGAAAAAACCGCAAAATGACCGTTCAAAGTACATTTGTGTGGAATGAGCATAAAGCAACGGCATTGGTCAAGCACGCTCCCAGAGAGCACGCTTCACTTCCCGTGAATATTATTCTTGAAGAGGTGGCCACGAAAACACCGACCGAACGTTTTCTTATTCAGAAATGTATTTTTGATTACTCTGCATCTTTAATTTTGGCAACAAAGATACATTTCTAACTCTTAATTTGTCTCAGCCTATTTGTTTCTATTATTACTACGAGTTTTGTTGCATATTTCTTGTATCTATAGTCACTGAAAATGTTCAAACGCACTTGACTTGGTTCCTTTCAAATATTATCCGTCTGCATCATTGGTGTTGTAATCAGCTGATTTTGGTAGGGTTTCCTAACAGATTAGGGCGTTATACCACTAAAATGTCGCGAAATAAAGAGGATTGTTTAACAAAGTGGGTTTAAAACGATACCCATAACTTGGTCAACACTCAACCACACTATTTTCCTACTCAAACCATAGTTAGTATTGATTTCTTTCACAAAATGCGGATATTATATCTGTATTCAACGAAGGATGAATTGTCCTTGGCACTACCCTTCATGCGTTGGCTTGTAGAAGTGTAATATACCAAAGTCAAACAGACTGTCTACCATTTCCGCGCATTTTGTTTCAAAGGGAAAACATGGGCCAGGGTTTCTCAGAGATTTACATCCTCAAATATTGGATTGCAGGAATTTGACGAGATGACTGTCAATTTCAAAAATGAAGGAGACTAAAGTCTTAGAAAAAAAGTAAAACTAGATCGGGTGAATAATGAAAAAAAGAAACGCCATTACTCGTTTTGGTGCCCTCTACGCGAGTCACAAGTGGGAAGAAAGGTAACTGACATATTGGGTTATATATAGATATTAACATACTGTCGTTCACTACAGCTACATGCGAGTAAAAGCAAGATAACGTCCTTGTCTCTTAGAAAAGCGTGGTTTGCGTAGACTACATTGCTTGTCGTTATGTTCATGTGACTGGTAGGATTATGTCCAACCACCGATCTCTGACAGTCGTAATGACCGAAAAAAAAAAAAGCCGGTATCAGAGGCGGTTTAATTAAACTTCCAATTTCAAACAATCGATGTTTTATAAAGTTGTAATTTTCTGTCTGAATTCGCCTCAAAACAAATAATAAAAAAGAAAGAAAATACGACCTTGAGAAAGCTTTGCAGAATTCTAATAATTCGTGACCGCTCTTTAAATTAACTAAACACGTTTAATTGTGTCGACGACACAAGTTGAACAACCTCCAAATGGGCACAAGTAGATGCTTTGCAAGGATCTCTTTGTTCGTACGTACCCTAAGTTATAAAACCTTCAACGTTAACGTTGATCAAATGATCAAATATATATGATCCTTTTGCTACGGAATCCCTCCCGTAGCTTATACAAGGTGATGCAACAGATAACAGTCCCACTCCTACTAGCACTTTCATGTTATCATGTCTTAAACAGCGCCTACAACTCTTCGCTCAAAACAAATTTGCAGCCGGAGGGAATTTTAAAATAAAGCAAAACTTCAAAATAGTTGGATTGTTACAAACAACATGTCAGTGCAGTGACAGGTTCACATATTGCTCTTCATATTAAAATCAGGCACCAGTGGATACAACTAGTTTTTCAATTTCTCTTTTTGAATTGACTAAACTCCAAACGTACACAACACTAGTCAATTCCCCGGTATGACATTTCATGTCTAACAAAAACAACACTTGATACTTGCAAGACTCACTGTAAGATTGATGCGTTAAGATTGATGCGTTAAAATCAAAACAAAAAAAGAAAGTGATATGGTGATATATACTATGAATTGCATGATACTATGCTATATATATATACTTTATGCATGAAGAAGGTTGGAAATCCAACGATGCAGTAACTAGGCAGTAGCAGTGAACTACTACTGACTGATCCTTTCGAATGAAAAACTTATGTGCCGTGAGTGGGAATCGAGCCCGCGTCCCTCTGGTTACTATTAGCCAAGCCTAAAAGCGGAGCTTCACAGTTTTTTTTCTTTACTGGAAATTAAGGAGTTAAACTAATGTCAATGTCAAGACTCGAGGTAAATGCAAACTGCATTTTAGAAACATCTTTTGGACTACATGATTAGTAGCATAAATGATTAACAAACGTTTGCCTTATCACACTTTTATTACATTTAAAAGTAAATGGTACAAATTAGTGGATGTAGGTTAGCGTTAACAGTCCTACTTTTAAGGACGGTGCCTATTAATTCAAAGGTATTTTTGCGCGGTTTACTGAGTATTCGGGAAAAGCAGATCTTAGCAAATGTTATTGAAATCCAAAACGAAAATTGGGGGTTACCACGCATTCGAAGATGATTAATCAACAATATTTGTGGAAAGCTTTAAAATACAAAGCAATGTATGACACTTTTTTCGAAATTGAAGCTTAATTATCTCTGAAAAATGCGCGATTACCCACAATCTTATTTTTGGATACCAAGAGCACTTGCTAAGTTTTACTGTTTTCGCATAGTTTTGAACCGCGAAAAAATATCCCTGTGTTAATAAGCACCACGTATAGGAAATCCGAGTATCTCGAAATGCGCAGAACGTATGCGCAATAACAATAGTAGGCACCGTCCTTAAATCTCAACAGCAGAACCGATTATGTGATTTGGTTGATTCACAAATTCAGTTTAAATTCAAATTCTTTCATGCATCGGTGACATTAAAAACTATCAAACCAAACTCAATATTTTAAAGTAAGCCAGAACAAGGCAAAACAGTAAAACCCCAAAGGGATTCGTACTGTTTACTGTACATGGCCCTTGAAAGGAGAAACGTACTTTTTTCACTTAATTTTGAACATTTTATGGTGTCATTTCTTGTGATTAATAAGAGTAAAGACGACAAAAGCTGACGTCAATATCCTTTTTTGAATAATAACGAAAAAACGTGTAAAAAAAATCGACTTTATTTTTCATTGAGAAAAGTGATCTTGACAGAGCGAAGCATAACTGAAACATTAACTTTAAAGTCGGAGTTGGGACAATGTGCGAGCCAGCGAGCCAAGCGAGTCATGCGAGCCATGGCTGCGAGTCATGCGAGCCAACATGGCGAGCAACGAAGCTATTGAAATCTAACTCTCTAATCTCGCTCTATTTCTCTCAGCTGTACGGTGTTCTTTATTACACGTTCCTCTTCTTCTCCTTAATTGGTTTCTCTGCAGGCTTTCTTTGCTTACATTTCTCAAATTTCGCCACTTCTTCTCTCGCGCTTCTTTCTGTTTTTCAGCCTGTTGCTTTTTAATTTCGCTAATATCATTTCCCGCCAGGAAAACGCGGGTTGCCAAATGCAACGCTTCCACGCTATTTCCCGCCAAGAAAAATTGCCAGAACACTCTCGTCCCCAGAGGCAGTCCTGCCTCCCCACCACCACTCCGACAATGGATGACTTTAGGTTGTAGGACGATAACGACGACGAGTACGAGATTTCCTCAAAGAACAAGAGTGAGCGCGCGCAAACCAGCGTCATTTTGGCGGGAAAAAACATGACACCGTCGTCATTTTAGTACAAGGTTTTGGCAGCAGTTTTGGCATTTTTCGATCAGCAAAAAGGCTCAGGTACCAGCAACAAGAATAACTGAGCATCCTATACTGCTAACAAAGAGTAAGATTAATCGTGCGGGTTATAAATTTTCAAAGTACTTTCGCTAAAAGTAGGCAGTCAAATCTCGTACTTGTTCTTGTCCTCGTACTAGAATCTATAGGGCGTACGCTGACGTCATAACCAAACTTTCTTGCATGGATAGAAGCCTGAGCTTGGCTTTCAGACGCTCCGTAAGCATAAACTAAGTTGCCTGTGGTACATGTTACACAAAAACAGAGCCGGGGTACTGAGTTGGGTTGTATTGAAGCCGCTGAAACTGGATTTTCCCAGGAGTAATGCCGAAAAAAAAAGTCGAAAAACAAAAGGTAAAAAAAAAAAAAAGAAAAACAGAAAAGAAAGCCTAAAAATCCAATAGGTACTTCCAAAAAAGTATATATTTTGACTTCAGGGTGAACTATTTACACATTGGGCTTGAGCAGCCGATCAAAGCAGAGTTTGTAATGTAATAGATAACATATGAACGTTTGGCCTTCATGGACATTTAAAACGGCGAGCTGCAGGCGAGCCGTTTTGAAGCCCATAAAGGCCGGACGCGAATATTTTATCTCACATGTGTAATGAAACAATAGATTGTGCTTGTTATGTTAATTACGTTGGCGTGGAGTCCCGTGGAGTTGTCCCATAGGAGTTTGGAAATATTTAGTACTGAATTTAGCAATTCATTTTCATAGAGCTTTTGTTGTAGAAACATAGACCTTTGAATAAATTGCGCCCAAATTTGAGTAACAATACTGTATACATCCTTAGCCTCGTGTTTATGTTTCAAGACAAAGGATTTTTTTCATGAATGTGAGGCTAAGTATCAAGTATTGTTATTCAAATTTGGGCGCCATTTATGCAAAGGGTCTATGACTGGTCAGTTTCGCTCTCTAAAGAGTAAAGAAGAAGAGACCGGTCTAGTGTAGCCACCAAGAGTGCTGTTACTCTCTTCCCTATGACCCATCCCGAAGACTTCAACTAGGAGGAACATAGAAACTCAATGACTTTTATTTTAGCAAGGTATCAATATTAGTTGGAAAGTATGCATAATGGCCGGCATAACAAGAATTTGTTTTTTTGCAATTGGACAGATTAAACAGATAGCTATCTACGCATATCACTGTTATGCAAATTATAATGAAGCTTCCCTCGCCATTTTACCTGCCAACCAACAGATGCCTGTCGCATCCAATTAATCAATGAATGTTTTCTTTGTTACAAAGCTATACAAGCAGAAATGTACATAAATTGGTATGCAAAAAATATCTACCTATATACCTTTATTTATTTATTTTTTTTTTGTTTATACACTGCAAGTTAAAGCGAAAAAATGTAAGGGCTATTCAATTAACATGATGGTAAGACTGGTAAATTAAACGTAATGGCGCTGGTGTATTACTTGTGTCTACCATTTGTCTCATACTCAGAAAGCAAAGCATCTAGCAAATCATCCTCAATAGAGTCCCTTGCCTGTGAGGAGAGCTTTCCTTTTCGAGCTATCTCTGCTAAGCGCGAAAAATGAGAGGCGATACGTTGTTTTCTAAGGATCTCACCCAGAGAAGATGGCTTATTTTTGAGAGGAGAGTCGCTATTATTGTCATAATATGCCTTTGGGCCATTTTCGCTACTCTCGCCTTTAACTTTGTCATAATCAGTAGAATCCGGAAAATCATCGTCATCATCATCATCATCATCATCGTCGTCGTCGTCGTCGTCGTCATCATCACCACTTTCATCATTGTTATAATCAGGCGCATCATCGTCGTCGTCGTCATCATCATCATCATCATCATCATCATCATCTCCATCGCCACTGTCATCATTTTTATAGTCAGGTGCATCATCATCGTCATCGTCGTCGTCATCATCATCATCATCATCATCACCATCACCACTGTCATCATTCCTGTAGTCAGGTGCATCATCATCATCGTCATCATCGTCGTCGTCGTCGTCATCATCATCACCATCACCACTGTCATCATTCCTGTAGTCAGGTGCATCATCATCGTCATCATCGTCATCATCGTCGTCGTCGTCATCATCACCATCACCACTGTCATCATTCGTGTAGTCAGGTGCATCATCATCGTCATCATCGTCATCATCGTCGTCGTCGTCGTCATCACCATCACCACTGTCATCATTCCTGTAGTCAGGTGCATCATCATCGTCATCATCGTCATCATCGTCGTCGTCGTCGTCATCACCATCACCACTGTCATCATTCCTGTAGTCAGGCGCATCATCATCGTCATCATCGTCATCATCGTCGTCGTCGTCGTCATCACCATCACCACTGTCATCATTCCTGTAGTCAGGTGCATCATCATCGTCATCATCGTCATCATCGGCGTCGTCGTCGTCGTCGTCATCACCATCACCACTGTCATCATTCCTATAGTCAGGAGCATCATCATCGTCGTCATCGTCGTCGTCGTCGTCGTCGTCGTCGTCGCCATCACCGCTGTCATCGTCATTTGTGGCATCCTCTACATTCGTGGCTTCCCCATTTTTGATCAGCTTGTCCAACTTTTCCTTTTCTGAAACAATGAGACAACATAACCTTTTTTTTTTCACTGTAGTTATTTACCTTTTCAAACATTCCGGCTGGTATTCAGATCTTTTTGAGTGATGTTTGCGGTGGGTGTCGATGCTACATTTTTGGAAAAATGTGAATAATGCAGTGAGAGGATTTGAATACACTGTAACGGAAGTTCATCGAGGCCTTACAGCTTGGGGTGCTGGAGCATGAAATGAAAGGAAATGAAAACTTGACGAAATTAATTGCCTTAGTTTTTTTTTACTTGTCAAAACACACCCTTTCCAAAATGACCAGCGAAATCGTAGTTTTTCGACGATCATCGTGCTATTTTCGTGGTTACTTCCAAATAGGTCAAAGGACTTTTCTACATCATAAGTTCAATGTTTTTCCATGACTGGAAATACTGCCACAAAAAATAAATTTACAGATGACGAGAAAAACAATGAAGACAATTGGCAAAATAACGTTTCTTAGTGCATGGTTGTTTTGAAAGTATTGCCACAGTGATTTATGCAATGAAAAGCGGGAACCGTCTCGTTTCGTGAAGAGTCCCTGTACGCAAACGAAAAGACAATTCTCCCATGAACTCTGGAAATCAATAAGAAACAGTATTAGGGGCCAATTACACGAGCCGGGCTGGCCCTGTTAGGCAGGCTGGCTTGTTTAAGAGTGCGATAACATGGGAAAATCTCAGCCTGGTTAGCCGAGATCCCAGCTCCCGCCATGCAATCGCGTTCACCGGGACAACCCGGTTATCCGGGCCAGCGATTTCTAGCCACATTACTGCACTTTGGAGCAAAATGGCCCACGGAATAGTGTTTTTGATTATTATTTTTTTTTTAATGTTCAAATAAAAGATGAATATGATAGCAAACTTTAAGGTTCTTTCAATTGCAGAGTGGTGAATTTTGATAACAATTTAGCGAGACAAGCGCTTTTACTTCTCCTTGTTTTTGTTATCTTTTCTATCATCTTTTTTAAACCCAAGCTGGGCTGGCTTACTTCATGTAATAGCGGACAGAAACTCATTTCGGCAAACGCAACCAGCCCTGCTGACCAGTCTGGCCTGGTTCATGTACATGTAATCGGCCCCTTAGGTATCTTTTCCAATTCTGGCCCGTAGTTTGTTCATATTTTCATGTAGACGACAGTTTCTTGGTACGGTGAAGCAAAGAGTCCGTACCCATTTTTCAATTTCCTTTTGTGAAATTGTCTACTTTGCTTTATGTTGAGTTTTTTTGTTTTTCTTTCCTTATTTTTGTTGTTGCTGTTGTTATTTATTTATTTATTTTTTTAGTTCTTTAAATTAGGTGGCATCGACAAGTAAAAATAAAAATAACGAGTTAGCTTTGATGGTCTTTTTAAGTATGATAACAGCAAATACACTATGGTTGAGCTCAACCAACGCATAAAAACTCTGTCTTCTCCATGCTTAAATAATGCGCGCAAATTTCAGGAAATTATCTAAAGTGGCGGCCAAATATCGATTTTCTTCAAACTCAATTTTATAAAGAGACAATAACTTCGAGCCTCTGAAAAAAAGTTGATGACTTCAGCCTTCATTCTTGGAGTTGGCTCAAGGAGTTTGACCATTAAATCATTGGCTTAACGTGACGATAATTTCAACAGACTAATCCGGTTTGAAACGACAAACATTTTATCGAAGATAAATAGTGCCAACCTCTCAGTCACATTCCTAACGGTATTGCAGGAAGATTGTCACGAAAACCTAGTTTATAGCTTAAAGTCCAAGAGGATACTTTGGATCAGTGGTATAGGGGCTAACATCCGAATATATCAGCGTTGATAAGAGCCCTTTTTTTCCCTGAAGGCTAAACTACTTTCTCGTATTTTAGTCCTTATCTTGCTCAAAGACACTTCAAATTAAAGTCTTAACAAGTCCATTCGTTTTCGTTCGTGACTACTTTGCAAAATACGCTATTTTCGAGATGATGTTGGATCTTGGATGTTGATGTTTTGAAGGAAGATATTAAGTCTCGAAGTTAAAGTTTGATTTAAATACTTCACAGTTTCGTACCAACTCGATACATCATATCTAGCCAACGCAGCTCCCCTTCAAGGTCATTAGTGACTGAGCGTTTTTCTGGAAAAAGAAAAGAAAAGAAAACGTTAATTTTCTAAGCTGTTGTTTGATATGATATATGGCTGTATTTGTAGTCAAGCCGTTATCATGATATAAAGATATGGAATATTCTCCCAGAAACTATATCAGCATTATTATTATTATTATTATTATTATTATTATTATTATTTTTATTATCATCATCATCATTATTATTACTAGTATTATTGCTTACAACTTCAAAGCGTCTTTAAATGAAATAATTAATCCAGGGTTACGGGAGGCCGAAGTCATGGGCTAATTGGAAGCAGACGGATATTCAATCGTGGAAGTTGTATGCGAGTTTTGTTAATTCTTTTTGCAAAACGCGAACATCACGCGCTAAAGAAAAGGGCGCAACTTCAAAAGATCCACCCAAGATACGAGCGTACTATAATTGGTCTATTCAGTGGGCCATATTTTGATGTTAGCAATACAGATCAATGTGCTCTACCGCTAGAACTAAGTGCGTGTTCCTTAACTTATAAAATTGGTTTACTCGATATCAACAGAAGGTTTTAACTCCCATTCCCGGACCCATTTGCTCAAAGGCTGTATAACTTTATTCTGCAGAGGATAAGTCGTATCTAGAGTGCAAAATATACTTTGCGTCTAACCGTGATAAAGATTTTCGAACACGCCTTCTGCTTAGAGTATGCATATTCAGAGGTACGCGATCAAATACTTAAATCTTTGCACAGATTGAAACTTTGGATAATGACTTATCCACGGGACAAAATGTTACGGCATATTCCTCGATCTCAACAGTTGGGCTTTCACTTAGCTTGATAGCCGTGAACTTTAGGAGAAAATCGTAATATATTTAAAGCCCTTCGGGCAACATGTTCAGCTTTCAATGTCAGGTAAAATAATATGAAATTTGAAACGTATTGAAAGATATTAACGTATTGAAACGTATTTGAAAGGTAGAGTCAAGGAAAAGCAATTTGATCCAGAATTACCCTTGAAAAGAGTTTTGACTTTCCGAGGAGCCATATTGGAAAACGGATGTAAAGTAGATTGTGTTTGAAGTTCGTGTAGCAATTAACACCGACTATGTTTTGCGATCATTGAAAAGTGGAAGAAAACGAACTTAGAAAAAAGAAAAGCCTTGAAGACACACAATTTAATATTGCACGACATAGAACCAAAGAACGATTAAAATTTGCATTAAGAACCTCTTTTCTCAGTTCAAGGATAATGGGGTTGTAATAACGTTCCAGAACTTATATATTATTATTATTATTGTGTTATTACCAGAAACATCTCACAAACATAATCATCTATATTGATAAGCAAAATCGTTCGAGTATAATCACCCTTCCTTTCTGTTTATTTCGTTTTCGTATTCTCTACATTTTTTTGAAACCGCGGCCTTTTTCATTTGTCAGTCTATTATTCAACAACGACGAGAATCGCTTATTTCAACGACTTACCACCTGTCAGAGTTATGCAGAGGACATTTTTTTAAGCTCTTTCTCTGTCTATACACATAAAGTCTGCCACAGCCAAATATCTGATCAACTTAACGTTATTAAAATAAAAGCAATCAGGTAACTTTTCTTTTGTTTTGTTTGTTTATCGATCTTTGAACAAAAAAGGGAAATTGCTTTTGGCCAAATCTAAACAGGAGAGCTCTCGTTATAATTTTTTATCAACATAAATAGCGAAAAGTCACCAATTATACCGGAAAAATACTTGAGTGAATAAGAACTTGATAAATATATCAACTTACCATCATTTGACGACAAAGGCTTGCTGCACACAAACCCAAGAAGAGTCAAAGAGCAAAAGATGATGAAAGCTTTCGAGATCATTTTCATTTGAAGTTTTCTCAAGTTCTCCTTATCTCCGTGCCTCTTATGGAGCAGGGAAAAATGGACTCGAAGTAGAAGTACTTTCTAGTTTTATACTAGCGTTTCCAATGAATATTGCTTGTGTTTTACAATATTACTTACCAGTTGAACAAATAATTCGGTATAGGAATGCCACTGAAATGCTCTTGCAAAATTGGCAGCCATCCAGAACACAAAATATTTATACATGGTGCAAAACTTGCCTCATGGATAATTGACATCGGTTAAATGCTATCTTATGCTCAGAACATGGAACGTAATACGAAATTGTAGCAATAACAGATCACTGAATTTTTTTACGGATAACGCAAGAAGCTATCCATTTTTTTTTTTTTTTTTTGTTTTTTTTTGTAAGGACGCGATGTTGGTCCACATAATTTGAAATCGTAATATCATGTGAAATTTCCACATTATTATTATTTAATCCCTCCAAAAGTATTAAATGGTCAGGGGACCATTTTATTTTTCCTAACTGGTCAATGTCTCTGCTGTATTCCGGCACAGCCAGAATTTTTTTTTCCTTTTATGGGGGAAGGTGCCATAACTAAGCAATAATATTAAGTCATCATTCCTTTGTTGACAGTTCTTTCTCTTTACGATTGAAAACGAATAACTCTCTCATAAGGGATATGAAGTAAATAAAAAACACTTCGTAGAGATTATTTCTGCTGATGTAATTCATTTCTTGGAGGCGTAAGATGTTGATGCAATGATGAACAAGTAATTTCATAAGCACGGGCTAATTTCCTGCTTTTGTCCAAAACTGGGAATTGTATCATCCTTGAAGTCAATGTGAGCCTGACTGGCGCTGGTTTCCACGTCTTCAAGGCACTTCTGTCAAGGCGTGGAAACAAAGCGAATTTTGCCTGTTGACGTAACAGCAGTTCGCTTGTGTTCATGTTTATGTATTTTTTTTTTTCTTCAAAGTTTGTGTCATTGTACTTTGAAAGCATTTCAATTTAGAGATATCATAAATTGCCTTGATCAAGTAGTGAAAACCATTTTGCATGAGTTGTGGTTTTGCGGGCCAGTATAGAATAATTACTGATCGCCATTCAAACCCATTGTTGCTTGCCTGCATTATATCTCGGAGAGAAAATAATGCAAATCAATTTTTTCAGCGGCCTTTTTTGATCGCAGGGTAATCTTCAAAATGCTATAACGGCACGCAGCGTTATTAAAACTAGAACAAGCTGCAATATTAAAAATATTCTGCGCGCTTTAGTTCAATAATGCAGGATGCCTAGATGTGAAGTGCTTTCCTCGTATTTGTAACTCTACAAACAACCCAGAACACCACTAAAAGTACATTTAATAAAAAGATATTAAGCACCCAATTCCATTTGCTTCGAGTGGTTTCGGAAAACAGCTGCCCACAAAGTGTTGGCATTCTTCGGCTGTGAGATTGGCGCACGAAATCCTCCGCTCCCAATAGGACGTTTTCAAGCAACCTCTAGGGACACCAATAACAATAGAGAAATGTACGACTTCTGGTGGACGAACAAAGGAAGCCGATGAGAGATCTTTTGTTTTCGTTCTCCAGCATGGCGGCGAGACGTCACGTGAAAACGTCCTATTAGGAACAACCAAGACTTCCTGTAAGACTAGGACTGAAACATAACAAAACAAATAAAACAAGCCCAACAGCATTTAGGTCCATATCCGCTTCTTCATCTATTTTAAAGAACAACGCCTAAATAAGCTATACCTCAGTCGTTGAAACAGCTATTCCTAAACAACAATAAAAGGATCTTGTCACTTGGAAGTGCGCAAAGCCAACGGAATTGCACCGGCCAAAAGTTAGTACTCAACTTTGCTAAATTCGCCATTATATTCCTCCGAATTTACGCCAAACTTTGTCTGTCAGGAAATTCTCGATTTCTTCTTCCAAGCTGCTTTCCTAAGTACAGTGACTTGACTCTCACAAACACCTGTGGAAATTATCGAGCAATATGCAAATTGACGTCTACTTGACAAACAGTTAATCTGATTGCATACTTCTCATGTACTTGTCAAACTCGTGAATACCATACCTTACATAACCATTTCCTTGAATAAAAGCACTAATTCAAGGTTCGCCCTTTGGGCACCGAGAAATCTATTACAAGTTGATGACCTTTGCAAGAAATACAGGACAGCCCTCGAGTCCCGCATTCTTTGGAAATCTGTTAATAACGCGATGCCCTTTTTTTCCCCTCACATATTACTGGTACGCTGCAAACTTTGTGTTTAGCATGCAGACTTTTCATTCCTGATATTCACTCGGAGTACTTGTCTCTTTAATTAAATATTGTCTTTGTTCCCCGCATGCACACGCTATCGTTATTATTATTATTATTATTATTATTATTATTATTATTATTATTATTATTATTATTATTATTATCTTCAATTAACTAGAATTAAAATGTTGTCCCTACATATTTAACAATTAAAAGAAATTTTAAGCAAAACTAGACCTTCCATGAGCGTGAATTGGGTTGGCTGTGGTACGTGCTACACAAAAACTTGTCAAGGAGAAATTGCTTGTGTGTACAGTCGGCAAGTTTTCCTTGACAAAAAAGATGTAAAAGTGGTCACCATTTATGAAATCGGTCGATTGAACTGCAGTGTTCCCGTTGGTTTTTTTTCAAGTGGGGGGTCATGTAGACCATTTGAGGGGTCACCCAGACACAAACACCGTCCTTCGTTGTAATGTGACGTGTACGATTGTTTGCTCATCAAATGATCCGAAAAAAATATCAAAGTTTTTATATACAACTCTAAATTTCCAATTCTCAGCGACAGATTAATGACAATCGATCGTAAAAAAACATCTGCCGTCTCTGGCTTCCTTGAACCAAGGGAAAGGTCATTATGTTCTGTCAAAAGGGAAAAAAAGATCACGTGCTGGGCATGCTCCGGAATTTCTATTCCAATATCGCTGTTGATGTTGTTGGGGTGAAGTCTTATATGAATCGCCTCTTTGACCCTGCGTGTGTACCAACCTTATAGCGGTGCGCCCATATATCCAGTTAATGTCGTAAAAAAGTTGCAGTGGAAACATCGCGATCTACATCACAAGTGACCACATCGTGAGACAAACGAGAGTACTTAATTATTATTATTATTATTATTTTATTTTGATCTTTGATTTTTGTTTTTCATTCGAATGTCAAACAACGTGATTCCTAAAGAGATTTATTCCCACAAAAGCGGTCAACCTAAATACAAGAGCGAAGATTTATATTTTAAACAACTTTGTGTAAATTGTCGATGTCGTTAAGATAATTTTTCACCACTGCACAGCGCTTTAATATAGTGTAAAAGAGACATTATAACATTTTTATCAAGCAAACGTAGTGTTTGGTGTATTCTCTTATGTAAGTGTTTGTTCTGTAGAAGCAACTTTAGTTACTAACGAAATCAAAATTATACACGATATTAAAGTGCTGTGCAGTGTATATTTTTATCAAGCAAACGTAGTGTTTGTTGTATTCTTTTATGTTCGTATTTGTTCTGTATAAGCAACTTTAGCTACTAACGAATTCAATTTTTTTTTTTGTGAACTTCAATCGCCGCTCAACATTGAAGTTGTCTTGTCGATCACAAAAGCTCTCGTATTTAGGTTAACAGTTCTCCTGCCGGAATGTAACACTCAAAACAGACCACGAGGTCTGAACCCTTTATTCAACTGCGCATGCGTGACTTATATGTAACAGCTCGGGCCTCCCTGGCACTGAGCATGCTCGAAATCGAACTTTACCAGATCTCCCTTCCGTATGACCGTGGGAGATCTGGGTACGAGATAGCCTGCGTAGCAAGCGTTCCTGTCCGACAGAAGAGCTTCGAACCGATTTTCTGCAAACTGACCGCGCGAAAGTTGGGGCAAGAGACTGAGGGAACGCTATTTGTGAAAAACGCCCACCTTTTTATGGTTGACTTGACACACGCTGATTGACGTCTTATTAACAAATGAGCCAATAAAAGATAACCAAGTTAAGACATGTTGTCTTCCGACAAAACAAACCGAGGCACCGAGGAAACACCAAGTGATCAACGCAGAATTTGCCAGTGTGATTTTAAATGTTAAATTTGTAACGGCAGCTTCTAAACCGGGTACGACTGGTTATGTTTCTTCTGAGAATTTGTTTAAACCATCGAAAAGAAAGTTACGGGCAAATTCTAGCTGATATTTGCAGAGCGGTTGGAATAGAAGTTATCGAAAACAACAGCCAATTTTCAAAACTTGTAAGCAATCCGTGCGCTCGTAAAATACGAAATTTAGAAACATATAAACTCGTACAGAGTTCGATGGGTAGTAAGTAAGGCCGTTAAATGCAAATCTCAAGCAAAGCTTACCATGAAACCATTCAAATAGGTTTAAGGTTTAAAACTAACGACGATTTCAGTGCGACTTGCTGGCTATTTTGTTGGTGCAGAGTGGTTCACGAAATGGATCGTACTAAATCTCCTGGAAATTACAGGCAAACCTCCTCACTAGTTTGATAATCCACAGTACGTTTTTGGTCAAATCGTCACGAAATCGTAGGTGAAATAGCAGAGGAGCCGCTTTCTTCTCACAATAATTAAGAGAGGATTTAACAGGCTGCGTAGTTGTCTTCATCTTGTCTCAATCTATGATATAGGACTCAAGCTTACATCAGGCAAGGTACGCAGAGAATTTGACGAATTTCCTGGTCCAGAACTGGACTAGAAACATGTGG
>NC_090871.1:32018392-32043392 GCF_036669935.1 Montipora foliosa | reverse complement strand
TGATGTATACTCACTTGCTTTCCTGGTCAAAATAGTTTACGAAATTTTAAAGTTTGAAAACATTGCTCTTATTAGGAACGGTTTGTCACCCCCAGCTGCGAAGAGACCGTCAATCTCAGAAATAAAAGCAGCTTTACATGATGCTTGTTAGGTTAGGTTGGCATGTTTCCTTCGCAAGTTTTAGTTTGTAAATAATCCGTTGATCTCAGAATATGGCGATTTTATTATTCTTGCATTTCGCCAAGACAGTCTTTTTGGTTATTGTTCGAAGTGCGTGTCTGTTCTCTTACATTTTATCAACATGCAGAGTTAGTTTTAATTGAAAGTGAGTGCATTTAAGGAGTTATTTTTGTTTTGAAACCATTTCCTCGGAAGCAAAGAATTCATTTTTTTCATTGATATACCGTGTACCAATCGGGCAATTATATTTGCTAATTGAGTGAGATTGTAAAATTGTTTAATTTTTTTACTTGTTTGACCAGTTAGTGTTGTACCTGGAAAATAATAAAAATGCATCAATCGGAAATTGCTGTCATTTTCAATTAGGTAACGGACCGTGAATTAATGTTTTCTGGGTGATTACCCGAAGTCCCATGAGTGTTCATGCAACACCTCAATATACCAGGAGGTGTTTAATCTTGGCTTTAAATTACTTATGCAAATTAGCTGGCTGCACATTCAATGTGCAGCCAGCTAATTTGCATAAGATTCTTTCAGACCACAAAGCTCCTCAAGTTTCGCCGTGTGATGGATCAGGTGATATTTCACCAGCAGAATCTTCTAACGCCTTAAATCTATTTTGAGTATTTACAGGTCTTTTATTGTTGCTGACAGTTGTCCACTCTTGTGTATCAGACAAGCTCTGTGATTGGTTCTGGAAGTGAGAAGTTATGTCATTTCGGAGATTAATAACTTAATTAGCAATTTCACTGCTCGCAGTCAGTAGCGCAGCCCATGAGAATCTTTCAGATCATTAAGCTCCGGTAACCTCTGTGATTGGTTCTGAAAGTGAGAAGTTCGTATTGTGGTCAATTCAGTTGTTATTTCATTGTTTGCCGCCAGTATTGCCGCATGAGAAACTCTCAAATTGTTCAGTTCATTTCACTCCTTTTAACAACAACGACAATTGCGCTAATTGTTGATCGAAATCAGCTTTGCTATCTTTGACCGGATTTGAATAATTGGATTCGTTGGAGTCCAAAATGATTTCCATATATGCGTTATCGATAAAATTTTCAGCCTTGCTTAGGTCGTCTTTTGTGGATAGTACGGGAGATTTAAGAGGGGCACCCAACGAGAATGTAGTTCAAAACCACTTAAACATTGCATTGTTAAACGTATTTTAGTATGTAAACGGTAGATATAGGCGTATTTTTAAACATTTTTCATCTGTTCGGATATCCTAGCTGAAAGTCTAGTGATCCGAAAACTGTAAGGATGAAAACTTACCTTTTCGAAAATTTCAGCAAGAAAAAAGGTTCCCGAAAATTCTAGGTGACCTTTTTAGGGTAAAAATCCGTTAAAAATGGGCAATTATACCATTTTTCAGATGTTCGAAAATCCTAGGAGAGGCAGGCAAGCAAGAAATTTTAACACAAATGTTCCGAAAAATCTAGATCTCAAATCGTCTTCCGAACAGATATTTTCCGAAAATTGACGTTGGGTGCCCCTGATTTAACAAGTTCCTTTCACTTGTGTTACCACAAGTTGTAGTTGAACCATCGCTAAGTGAAATAAGGCCAGATGAAATGATTTTTCTGAAGAGCGTTCGGTGTTTCGCTAACGGGATGTGAACGAATTGAAGTTAGGTAGATTAAATCATTTCTCAGTTTGTCTGCATCCTCTTTTCCCTGAATTTGTAGAGTTCTCGCTTTGAGGTAGAAATTACAAGTGATATTTTGAGTCTTGAAAACTGCACAAGATCCGTTATCATTAACTCGAAATTGATTAGGTTGAACTTCCAAGTGCAAGGTTAAGAACCTGATTAGGTCGTTCTTAGATCCATGCCACTTAAGCTCATTTTTCGAAGACAGGAAGGATAATTTGTTGCAAAGGGCTTCCATTTCATCCATTCCATCTTTGCTTTCCATGCTTTCTAATGTCTGCTCCGCTTTCCTTTCCTGGGCGAACAAGGCGCAGTTCTTTGCTTAAATCCCTCTCAGAACGCTGGTGCAGATGTGGTTATTGCAGTAATAGTTCTAATATGAAGTTGCAAAGCCTTAAAATGTTATTATATTGTTATATGTTGTCTTATATTATATAAGACATTGCAAAAGCCTTATATTTCAATAGAAAATAATGACATGAAAATGCTTCAGTTGAAAAGCTTAAAAATGAACAAATTATTTTTCTTTGTCTAATAAAACTTGATTCTTCAAATGTAAAAATTTACCTCCATTACTGCTTGTGATAAGCTAACGAGTTTGGATACAGTGGGAGTCAGCAAGCCAGAAATCCCTGATCCCAATAACCGCAAGCTACCTTAGGAACTGTAGGCTAACTGCAGTGCTAACTAGGTTAGCCAATGTTTAATTTAGGCTGACCGTAATGGCTTGCATGACTCCTATGACTTGGAGCCATGTGAACCGAGCAAGAAAGAAATCCCTTATCCCATTGTAAGGGTACACCGCAAGATACCAAAGCTAACTGTAGGACAGCTGGTGTGACGTTTAGGCTAACCAGAGTGTTATTTAGGCCAATCAATGTGTTATTTTAATAGGCTAACCAGAGTGGCTCCCTGGCTTGCAGATTATCCGGAATGGTTGCAGTTTTGCTGGGATTTTGTAAAGCCCCCAAGGAATGATGAAATAGCTTTGCAACACTTTTCTTTTCCTTGCTTGCAGCAGTGCAAGAATTTTTTTTGTATTTCATTTGTGCTGCATGCAGTTTTTTTCTTCCAACAAGCGCTTGCAGGAATTTTTTTTTTTCAAAATCACCCACCCCCTCAAGAGTTAAATCGTCGGCCCCTAAAGATAGAGATTAAATTATCTTAATTGACATTTTCCTTCAAATCATCATAATTATGGCATGTAAATTGACAAATCTGTCAGATTTCACCTCTGACAATAATTTGTCCTGCTCCTAGGCGGGACGATGGCGTCTCGAAAGTTTGGTAAGCCTTGACAAAGTAATCACCGGGTGCACTTGTTTCATTTTTTTCCGTGCCGGTAAAAGTCTTGCCTGTCACTCCCCTGCTAAGTGCATGGTAGCTTTGTGCATAGAGTCTTCTATGCGTAGTTTGTTAGGTTTGAGGGGGCTGGGGTAATGCGTAGATTTCTCTGGTGCACACAGGGGGACATTTAATTAACCTGCAATGGCGTCGAAAGTCAAAGTATCGCGCATGGCGTTTTAGTACATCTTTAAACAAAATATACCCATATATAGGGCTCAAGAATGGAACGTCAAGACAAGGGGTGAAAAATGAAGATCTGGAATCTTAAAAGCGACGAGTAATGGACTTCCACAGCAATCTTTCGTCCGTAGAGCCGAAATCAAAGTGAGCTGTACTTCTAATATTTCGCCAAGGTGGTGTTATGTACAACACTGAAACCAAATGGAAGTTTCTCTGGTAACTTATGGGTTCAACAAAGACAGAGAAGGAATCGAACTCTTTAAGTGGATCTGTGATCTCTGTTGTCTGTCTCACAGTGTTTATTACTGAAGTCGCCTCTAATGCCGTGTTTACATTCAAACGTGTACTGCGGTTTAAACCTAAGTAGATTAGTGCAGTGTTTATACTTGCTCAAATAACCAATCTTAATCTGTCAACACTGCCAAAAATCGAATTGGCGGGAAATACAAGCTAATGCGCGCAATTTTTAAAACATGGTCGGTATTAACAAGGAAGCGGTGGCTCTGATAGTCATTGCCTTTTTCTTGTTAATTCTTGAGAAGCAAGTAGAAGCGTCTTGATTACGGCAACTGCTAATACTACAACACCTCAAGAACGTGAAGCGAAAACGGATGATTTTATTGCAACTTATGCAGCGAAATAGCAGGCAAGCGAGACGTGCTTGGTCTTGACCAAGGACGTAATAATTCAAAAATGTGTCCTTATTTTGTTCCATTTTGCTAGAGCACGAAACGTGGCGCAAAGAAAGCCTGAACTCCACGAATAAAACATGAAACGTGACAAGGAAACTTGAACTTCCGATAAATCAAAATGTATCTGTCAATTTGACCTCGGTTACCGAGCTAAACCAAGCCAAGTCACTGCATCATTATCGCTTTTACCGTGGTTAAATTTCCTTTGTCTTTTGCCGCATTTACTAAGGTATTAATTGATGTTTACATTGACGAAAAATTTACCTAGGTAAGTAAACTCTTTTACCGCGGTAAAAATCCCAAGTGTAAACAAGGCATAAGTTGTGTGGCAAGTAACATTTATTTTGTACTCAACTTTGCAAAGGTAAAAAAATATATATATTTGAATGAAAGCTTGTGGCCTCTTTTGTGCTTTATTATTTACGGTCAAGGTTCTTTCGAAAAGGGTTTGATGTGAACCATATGCTTTGTGACACCGATTGTGTGCACGCAATTGAAATAGGAAGGGTTTTTTTTTTCTTGCCTCTAATAGCAAATGTGTTGTTTGTTTCAATAATTGTTTCGCTGGAAAAGATTTTTGTGAGATTTCCATGTTTTGTGAAATTTTGTCATGTTGTGTAATTTTCGAGCATAACAAATTTGCATACGTGTGTTGTTGAAATATGATAAGGGAGGATTTTTGTTGTAATGCACTGTAAGCAGCGCATAAGTCACGAAAATAAACAGGTCTGTTGGAAGCGTGCTTGAGTTTCAACAAAATGAGCGCCAAAATCGGCAAAAAATTGTGACGCTAATGAATAATCAATAAAGTAGCTGCTATTCCCAAAACGATGGAATAGGCTAGTATCGAATTGTGGAGCAACAAAAGAACAGTGTCGAGGTCCAGGGGAATAATTAGCATATTGTATTGTTCAAAACAAAGGAAAATGCAAATTATTCCCCTGAACTTCGACTCTGTTCTTTTGTTGCTGCACACATCGAAACTAGCCTATTACCTGGTGATAAATAGGAGTTGGGCGATTGTGATCTTTGTGTTTAATTCAAAATATGTACCTTGCTTAGTCCTCATTTGGTAGCGTTAAAATAGAATTTTCGGTCCAATGCTTCAGTAAAATGAAGGGGTATATTTTTTAGGTCAGCCATCCAGATACTAACCCCGCCGGAGAGGGATTAATTTCAGTGATTAATTTCAGTGATCTTTTGTATTACAAAGCTGTCAGATGCTCAGACTGCACGCTTAAGCTTGTGGTGAAAAGAAGTTGTGAGGGAACTTGAAAATGATCAACATGTCAGCCCAGAAGCCAATGTTTCTCGATTCCCTTTTATTTTCTTCAATCTTTCTGGGTTCAGTACTTTGCTAGTAACCACATGTCTTCTCAGGGGGCTATTTACCCAAGATTTCTACCGTGGCACAACAACGATATACAATACCAAAACAATATCGTGCACTGTTAGAGCTACATATTGCGCAAAGACAACTTGAATCTCCTGGAAGACAACACGCAGCTCAGTTGACAATATGGAATAAGTCGTTGTGTTACTTTACTACCACACGTAAGAAATGCGTGTCTGTTTTTTCTAAAGATGACAGGAATTTCTTCTTTCTGACAAATGATTAATTAATAGGCCGGTAGCCAGGTTCTTAACCTCAGAAAAGGATTTGTTTCGTCGTATGAACGTGTGAGCCAAAGGGTCTATGCTGGTATGACTTCTGGGTGACCCCTCAAATGGTCTTAATGACCCCCGACTTGAAAAAAATTGCCTGGAACGCTGCACATACCACAGGTAACCCAGTGTGTGCTCACGGAGCGTCTAGTTTTCGTTGAGAATTTGTCTTAGAATTTACGTCAACCAAAACAACAAGGAATGAAAACTCAACTTATCATTGGCGTGAGCTCGAGACTTTGATATCGATTCCCGTGAACAATTTGTCGATACTATTCTGGTATTATAAACCACACAATCTTGCTTTAGAAGCATGGAATTTGAAACAACAAAGACTTACGTGTTTACAGTGAACTGCCTCGCAAGCGTATGACATTTTTATTTTCTTCTTGGCCGAGCGCGCAAGTCTTTACACTACCTCGAAGTATTCACACGACCTCGACCAAGGTTAACCATACAAACTGACTAAGCTTGGTTCATAACATGTCTATTATATAGCAAACAAGAACAATTTAATTCGTTTAATGTAACTGGTTTAATTTGTACTAACTGACATTTTGCCGAACCGCGACAAGTGGCGATGAGCTGAACTTAATTCTGCCAAAGTTTGCTCGTCCTCCTTACTGTTTTTTTTTTCTCATCATGCCTTTTGGTATTTTCATAAATAAACATTGTTAGAAGAAAATACTCAATATTTGAATAGTAACTACGTAATGAAGGATATATGTATAACATTTGAAGCAATATCTGCGTTCTTTGTATCCTAACATCGAGATAGTGAAGCCTATGCTGTACTTGAGGAGTAGGCTGCCATTCTAGTGACGTTTCGACTTCAGGAACTGATTCTTGTGAAGCGGACGAAAAAGCCTCTGAACTTGCATCATCTGCCCCCACTGGAAGTTGTTGAGTTGGTATTACCACAGGACCTACCTCTTGTGAGGCGTACGAAAGTGCCTCAGAACTTAAATCGTCTGCCCCTGCTGGGAGTTGTGGACTTGGTATTGCCTATAGAATTAAGAAAAAATGTACATTACAAAAAAAATAGTATACCGCAGGTGCGTTTGTTTTCCCACGTCTTTAAGAAAACCAATCAAAAATGGAAAGTAGAAAACTTACCTCACTGAAAGACTAGTTTCAGGCTCCCTGACTGTCATGGGCTCAGCTGAAGGCTGAAGTTCTGGTGATGTGGGAACTTCGAGACGAGAAGCACCATGTTGGCTTCGGCATAATTTGCAAATACCTATGACAGTTCGTAACAGAAACATGAAAATACATTTTACAAGGAGAATAGGGTGGGTGTGGGGGGGGGGGGGGGGGCACAACTCCATTTACTAAACGGGAGTATGTGTTCTTTTATATCGGTAGCCCTTCTGAATTAGCAGGTGGCTATCGCTGTACTACTCGTTCCCCAGACCCCTCCCAGGTTCCCCGTTCCCCTTTCCCCGTTCTAGTAACATGCAGGTCGGTATAAAAACTCACAGTAACATTCAGAGACTTAAAATTTGACTGAAATGAATTCTTTGATTTTTTCTGAAGGCAAGTTGCCCCTGAAAATTTTCGGAGTCAATTGAATACAAAATTTGCGTAATTAGATGAAATTGGCTCCGAGGCTTTGGGGAATAAACAAAAGAAATCCCATCAAGGATGAGGAATGAATATTAATTTCTTTTGTTTTATTTCCCCAAGCCCGGAGCCAAGTTACAATTTTAATACATCGGAATTGGCCTATTTGATGTGGTGGTGACTACAAAGCATGACTAATTTTGTATATTCATACTTTTCAGAAAAACAAGACTGTGGCACGGAAACTAATTCTAATTATATTGAGCCACAGACGTTAAAAAAAACCTGCAAAGAGCTATAAAACTGATTTTTGATCATACGGACTAGAAAACCATTTGAAAACGATAGCATTCTGATAAAAGAAACGTGAGGATTTGGGCCGTGTGTCCAGTTTGCGTAATATTTAATCGGGTCAAATTACTACTAAAGGAATGATTTCCGTACAGGTCCCTACTTCATTATGCATGCAGAATAAATTAATTATTCATTCGCGCTATTGTTTTTGTAGAACAATACTATACCCAAGAGAACCGAATATATACATGGGTAATCTGTACTTACGGGATAAATAAAACGGATCTTAATTTTTTCTCTCCCTCTCTCTTCTTTCCCTTCACCGCCCACACCGTTACTCGTTTTTGTCCCAGCTTTCCCCTTTCTATCCCTTCGTCTTGTTTCTTATTTCCAGATCCCGCTCGGCTTTTTCTGTCATTTTATCCCAGCATATGTCACTTCGCAGCTTGCCTTGAACTCCGACCCACTGTAAACCTCTGGATTACTTGTCCCTGTTCTTTACCACTGAGCTAACGTGTCAAGTTTGCTAATTCACATCTTGAAAATGATATTTACTTTGAATTCTGGCTGACTATTTACATAACAATGATACGTAATTATATACACGTGCCGCGCCGAGCACCTACAATCGAACATACACTTGTAGGTTACCGTTAAGAGGATCCCTGTTTTACTACTCTTGAAACAACCCATCCTTTAATAATGCTAACCGTAACCCGTAATTACGACTAAAGGCACTGTTTAGGCTTAAGGTTAGTCCCTGTAATAGTTTTAGGTTTTCCACTATTGCTGTGAACTGTGACCTGCTTTTCCTTCATGCCCCGTGCGTGCGGGACACTTATAAATTCACTGCGTGGAAGATACCACGCTTAAAGTCTGATTGGTGCATCTTTCATGGGAAACTTTCATGCACGAGTTCATTTCCCTTCTTTTGAAGCACCTTGTGTCTTCGTAATAATCAAGATGGCTACCGAAGTAAAAGGGTCACAGCAATGGGAGATTTGATCATTTGGAAATTGTCCCTTGCTTTATATAGCCTTTCCAGAGTTGTGCATAGAGTGGTGCAAAGAAAACAATTTACTTTCGTCTTCCGTGTCCAAAACCTGAGTGAAAACGCAGTCAGTTGGCAAAGACAAAGTGCCGCATCGGGAGATGGATCTGTTTCGCGATGCTCAAGAAAAAACTGCAATGGATAGCCTTCATCCGCCAGAACACGTATTAATTTTCTGACCGTAAACTTTCCTTGAAAAAATATTAGCCTTAGCTACCTGTGGCCGGAAAGTTTACAACTGCCCTACAAGACAAGGGCTAACATCATCTCACAGTTAACCATCGCCTAAACTTCGTCGACCAGTCAAACGAGCACACAGCAGGGCATTGAAAAGACATGATGGAGAGTGAAACGAGGTATGCCTTGTACGTGAACATCCATGGATCTCTACCAAAGTTATTTAGTTGGAAGTATCATTGAGCATATTGCCGATCTCTACAAAGAGCAATAAATCGCAAAATCCCTCTAAATGTACCGTTCGTGATCCTGAATACAGGAAAGGAAGAAATAACACTTTGCAGTGTCTCGGCGAATTTTTAAGGACGTTCGCGCGAAAATTTTTCAACATTGATTTTTTTTCTGAAACTTTTACACACTGTAAGATGATATTTAGTTATGTCAGAAATGTAAAAAAAATAGGGGTCACCGACTTCGTTTTGGAGAGAACATGCCCGGAAAAAAACCCAAATGTGACAAAATCGGGCTTCGTTAGCGATAAGGCCAGTGTCTGTAAACCCAAATATATTGCAATTAAATCTTTGAAGTGAAATCTTCTCTGCCAAATATTGTTTAAGTGGACTTATTAAGTGAATTTAGTCAACTGGTGAGGTTTCCTTAAGATCAAGTTCGCATTTAGGGACCACAGTTCCACTCGCCTTGCAGCTGCAAGATGGCAAGATTTGATGTCCCGTGAGCAGAAATCTTGAAATTTTTTTAACTTCCCACATTGATTTTTTGTTCATTTTCTCAACGTGGAGATAATTGTAAATAAAATCCGTTTCTGGAAAGAAAAATAGGGGTCACGAACGTTCAAGACCGTTAAATCCAGGCAAATTTATAGCAATGGCCTTTTGCCCTATCATTTCTCATTTATTACTTAGCGCGCGCGCTCGTGTATGACGTGGCGTGTGCATTTGCGTGCGCAGTAAGGATGCACAGAAACAATTGGCGCGAACGTCCTTAAGTAAGCATACAGGAAGAACAATTTCACGATAAAAAGAGCAGGTAGCCATTAATTTCTTATAACAGTACTTTTATTTGGTTTGTTTGTTATGTTTGCGAATCTGAGCCCTATTACAACGATTGCTTGAAACTCCACTTCTTGCGTTTATTCTAAAACTGAAAAATGGGTAAAATTGCAGGAAACGTACCGAAATTGCATGAAAGACTGTTCGATTTTCCATATTTCAGACAGAAGTTCGACCGACTTTTTTAAAGTCCATATAGACTCTCTAAAAAAAAACCTCTAAAAAGAAAGAACAACAAAGCGCCACGTAGTTAATCCTGCGTTGGCAGTAGGGTTTTAGCTCCAGAATATATATTAAAGATGCAAGCCTACGTTGCAGGAAACAAGCAAAACCAAGGAGCATAAACCAAATGATGTAACTACACGTTAAAGTTTTGGTTCTTTGGCCTCATCCAAGAAAAAAGCACGGCTTTACGTCTTTCAAATTTACATGAGAAGAGAGAGCCAAAAGAACAAACCAACTCAATCCTCACAGGACACCGAACCCAGGAATTCAACCCGGGAGACTTTGTTGAAACATTAGTACAGTACAGCTGCCTGTGTTAATACCCACAGTTTTTATATGCTTTTTCTCTTCCCCACAGGAACCCACAACGTGGTCGGAATGCGAGCGGATCATTAGCAAAAATTCTTGGTGTTTCTTTTCCAAATTCGGAAATTGGTTTTGCGCCGATAAAAAACCAACAGAAACAGAAGTGTATTCCCGTTATGAAGAAAAAGGGTGCAATGATGTAAAAGAGGAATTTTTCCCTCATCCCTCTCCCACGCAAGAAGAAAAAGACTTCCCCATTGCTTATGCAATGGTTATTCACAAACGCAGATCTTGTAGAGAAGGTTTTACAATCCATCTATATGCCTCAGAATGTTTACTGCATACACGTGGATGTCAAATCATCTGAAGCATTTCGAAAAGCAATACGAGCCATGACTGCTTGCCTTGACAACGTTTTCTGACTGATAAAGTTGTCGACGTGATATGGCCTCGTGTTAGCATTCTTCACGCGCAAATTAACTGTCTAGGGGATTTAATGAAGAGCTCAGTAAAATGGAAATATTTTATGCATGTTACTGGGCAAGAGTTACCCCTTTACAATAATGCCGAAATCGTGCGAGCGCTCGCCAATCTGAATGGTTCCAACAACATCGAGAGTTTTTGCAGTTCCAATCAATAATTGGCATCGATATATGTATTCCCATAGAGCTGAAAAGGTGGAAGGAGGCCAGTTTCATGCGAGTAACTCATGGCGAAGACGATCTTTACGAAGCGTCCTCCACCATGGGGAATTCGCATCAAGAAAGGGTCCAATTTTGTAGCACTCACACGAGAAGCAGCGAATTATGTTCTTTATGATAAAGTAGCGATTGATTTTTTGTCCTGGCTTAATGACACTTCCTCGCCTGACGAGGTATTCTACTCATCCCTTCACCAACATCCGGGATTCCCAGGTGGTATCTATGGTAGCCAGCCGGAGTGGATAATGCGCGCTGTTAGTTGGAAATATACAGATGGTGTTTGCTGTGGCAATGGATCCGGGAAGTGTGCTGGCTGACGACACGAGACCTAAACTGGGTACTGGGTGCAAATTTTCGCAAGAAAATCTTCGTCACCAAGATACCATTTGACCACAGGGATGATATTGTTAATGTTTGGCTTTAGCACGCTCGACAAGAAGGTATGGGCAGGTACTACTTTAATGTCTTAGTCTTAAGGACGTTCGCACGAAAATTTTCTAACATTGATTTTTTTCTGCAAATTTCACCATTGAAAGATGATGAGTTAGTGATGTCAGAATGTAAAAAAAAGGGGGCTCACCGATTTCGTTTTGGAGAGAACTTGCCCGGAAGAACACCCTAAATCTGAAAAAATCCGGTTTTTTTTAGCGAATAAAGCCACAGCGTCTGTAAGCCCAAAAATATTGTAATTACATCTTTGAAGTCAAATGTTCTCTACCAAACTTTGTTTAAGTGGACCCATCAATTGAATTTAGTTAACTGTGGAGGTTCCTTAGAGAACAAGTTCGCATTTAGCGACCATAGTTTCACGCGTTTTGCAGCCGCAAGATTGCAGGATTCCATTTCCCGAGGACAGAAATCTTGAAAATTTTTTTAACTTCCCACATTGATTTTTTTTTTTTATTTTTGGACAATGTGGAGATAATTGTAAATAAAATCTGTTTCTGAAACGAAAAGTAGGGGTCCCCGAACATCCAAGATCGTTAAATCCAAGCAAATCTATAGCAATGGCCATCTGCCCTATCATTGTTCATTTTAGTACATAGCGCGCGCACTTGATGCAAGACGTGGCATGTGAATTTGCGTGCGCCGTAAGGATGCGCAGTAGCAATGGGCGCGAACGTCCTTAAGCAAATTTTGGGTTACGTTCGGTCACCACTGCCTCCAGTACTTTTGGGTAGATCGATATTAAGCTATGTCACAAAATCGTCGTCTTCTTGGACGTATGATCGTGGTCGACACGCTTACTTGGATACTACATACGCTAGAACTAAAGAAAAACTTTGCAAAAAAAAAAAAAAATAGAAGCGTTCAAGATTTTTGCCCAAAGCTGTCCTTTTAAAGTTATATTTTAGTGTAATATTACCTTCTATCAAGTATGGTATTATTTTATGGGGCTCGTGTACAAATTCAGATCTTCTGTACTCAATTGAGAAAGTTCACTGTAGAGCAGCAAAAAATTGTCTACAACTCATCCAAATATAGGTATCTAGTGAAGCTCTCAACGTTGCGGAATGGGAAACGATCAGTTTAGATTACAAATTAATATTCTCTTCAGTGGCGCGATGACATTGGTGATACTCGTTTATTTAGTATGTCCGAGACCAGCCTGTATTATCATGAGAGTGTGCAAACCATAACGCAAAGTTGCAATCATCAACTTCCTGTTTCACTCTCCAAAATTTAAATTCCACGCGCTCGAGCCGAAGGAATTTGCGGTGGCATTGTCTGATTTGGGATCCTACCAAGAGCAAGACAGGTCACTGACCTATTACCTCCGAAGATCTTCAAGATAGCGACTATGGAGCTTTGTTTTCCCCTGGCCGACGTTATACAACCGCTGCATCGAGTCTTGTGATTGGCCACTGCACTGGAAGAAAGGTGACTCGGGTACCAGTGTTTAAGAAAGAAATCAAACAGGACCGTCGACGAATTATACAGACCCTTTTACAGTACTAACTGTTGATATGGAAGGTATTTCAGCAGCTACTGAGCAAACAGCTGACATCATTTATAGACCCCATGCTAAGCAACAACCTGACTGCATATCGAAAGGGTCAGAGCTGTGAAACCTCCCTAATTGGATTGGTTAGAGAGATGGAAAACAGGCTGTTTGATAACAGGGAACGGTTGTTGGAGTCCTTGGCCACCGATATGTCAAAGGCATTCGATTCGCTGCACCCTCCCTTACTGATTCTAAGGCGAGAGCATGACGGATTTTTTACTGATTCACTAGCCTTGATGCGATCATATTTCAGAGATAAGAAAAACAGATTGAAGATCAGTCAAAATGCATCAAGTGGTTGGTACACGACCACGAGAGGTTGTGCCCCCAGGGATCGGCCTTCGGGCCTCTTCTGTTTGTTTTTTGATGGTTTTGCAAAACCGATCTACACTTCTCTCTCCACGGATGAAAACAGGCTATTTATGTACGCTGATGGACCACCAACGGTTTTGCAGTGTGCGAAGACCACTAACGAATCGGAATGTTTTTTAACTGAGGAAGGAAACAACACTTCCCGTTGGTACAACAACAATCTTTTCCAAGGAATTTTTCAAATGTATCAGGTAATGTGTCTGGGCCCGAGGAATTATCACCAGGATTTACACATCGTTATTAAGGACACTGTAATTGATCAAGAATCAGAGATCATCTCTGAGCGGTTACCTAGACGATCAACTAGCATTTTCGAGTCATGGACACAATATTTGTAAAAAAGTATCCTGTCAAACCGGTGTTCTTCTGATTACGTACCGCTTATGTCGCGACATCTGCTAAATTACACATTGTTAACTTTGTCTATACTACCTTATCTTACATACTGTCAGACTGTCTGGCATTTCTGTCGTTCTTCTGCATGCCAGGAAACTAGAACGAATTCCAAGAACGAGCACTTCGCGCTGTTAATTTGTGACAACAAATCAACGTATAAGGAACTCCTGCAAAGAGCAAATTACCCCACACTTCATACGCGACGACTGCAATCCATTGCAATGATAATGTATAAAGTAACAAAATGTCTGACGCCCCTCTTACATTGCGGACTTATTTATTGTTACAATTCTCAATATCATCTTCGAAATGCTGATTTTGTCATACCTAAATTTCGGACCGTTACCTTACGGCAAACATAGCCTGACTTATCTAGGTCCTGTCATCTGGTCAAAACTTGACAACTTTATTCGATCGTCTTAATCATTGGAATTTTTTAAATACCGCATCAAACGGGTTAATTTCAAAACGCTGTTGGATTAATACTTATAAAGACTGCCTTTTATGTAATAACTAATAATTTTCTGGTATGTATATTGCTTAACACTTACGCAATGTAATTATATCTTATATTTTCCTACTTACTAGTTTAATTATAGTTAGGTGTCCCCAGACCAGTGTACATTGTACGCTAGCGATTTTGACACAACCATAGTTAAGACAATATTGGTAACCCATCGATGTGAGAAAATTTGGTTTGATAGCCATGACGTCATCAACCGTCCCGTACGTACCTACATACTGACGGTCCGTACGTCCGTCCGCCCCTTCCTGTATGCCAATGTGACCAGTACAATCCGTAACCACTCACATGCTGGAATTAAAGTTGTAGAGCTCCATCCCGAAGGGAATACTACATTTGACACTAACTAGTTTACAGCATACATATTTAATATTGGACATCAATGTTGAATGGTAATTGACACCTGTCAAAACAAGGTATCCGCTGACCAGTATCACGTGACTATATAGCAGGCTCAAGTTCGACCTTATCGAGGTCAGCTGTTTTTTTGAATTACACTGCTGCCCCGGGACTGGTTGTTTGATTGGATCGCGTGCCCAAGCCAGGTCCAGGACACTCACACAAACACCTGACCGAGGCTTAATTTTCGCGCTCTTTCTGTGGCTCGACGCACCACTCTAACGTCAATGGAAAGCTCGTGACAGTCGATGCTTTTCGTGTTCAGGTTACTGTTTGGAAAATATATTTTTCCCCTCAGCATTTTTGCTGAGTTTCAGTTCCAGGTGGTCATACACACTGGTGGCTACGTTAGTTATTCAATTCAAGGGAATAAATGGGGGGTGGGGGAAGCATTGGAGCCGGATATACACTTAAAGCTGAGTGTTTATTTTGATTTGTGTTGGGTTGGGGCTGCTTTTTGCTCTGAATTGCAGTTTTGGGTATGTGTTTAAATTTTTAATTTTGAATCTACTAAGGTTGCCAGATGCCTGGACGGCCTCTGACAGAAGAACAGAAAGCGAAAGAAGAGAGAAAGAGAACGAGAACGACAAAACGGTACACCAGTAATAGCTTAAAAATTGGTGGAAGAAGTTACTCCACAAATTCTTTTCTTGGAGCACTAAACCGTTTGTTATTTCTACGGAGGAGTTATTTCACGTGGATGCATATTTCTAAAAAGTTAGGTTGTCGTTTTTTTCTTTGCTCAGGAATGAAACTCGCTTTTTTTATTGTTAACACTGGAATTAAATAACAATCATCTGTAGTCTTTTTGGACAGAACTAATCGATCTTTTGCTGGTTTGTTTTGGGCCTTAAAATGCGAGCGAACAAGACAGTTTTTTTTTACTCCGCTTGCCTAATTGTTTTTCGATGTGCCTCGACAGTGACAAGAAAATTTTGCACTTATGTTCTACACATAGTGTACTCGCAATGAGTTCTCGTAAAAGTAAGGAGAAATATCACCAGCTTGTGTTTTCAGAAGCTTTTGTTTAGAGCACGTACAGGTAATTTGCTGGAGATCCTTGTTTGAAGTTTTGTCCTTTCAAAGCCGATTCTGGTTTCTAAGCCAAGCTGGCGTGTTTCAATGAAGTACATCAAAATGTAAATGAATCTCGTTTTCAGAGATAACGTGGAATAAAAATAAAGTACGATTCTGTCACATCACGAGCTATAGTACTTCTGTGATTTCTAATTTTAGCGTGATTTCTATTCGCTGGCTTTTTGCAGTTGACTCTGAAATGGGCTTCTTTCTTTTTTTCCAGTTCGCATTCTGAGGAGTTGCTTGTTTTCTTTTCACACTCTTGCGATTCTAGAAAAATTAATTGGCTAACTGGTGAATTCAACAGTAAGATTTTCGCTGGAAAAACCGATCTCCCACTCAGCCCTTCGTGAGTCATGCGATCAGTCGGTTTTTCAGGTGCAATTAAACCGTGGAATCCACTAGTTAGGCAGCGACAGAAAATGACATAATTAAGCAATTTACCGGAAAAACCAAAAGGCTTACAGTTCCAAACGTTTTAATTTTCACTATTCCTACAGCCAGTAACAATAAACAAGCCGGGATCTCGGCTTTTAGGCTTTGGCGAAATCTATATAGTAAAGTTCTTACTACTTACCTTACTTACTATTACTTACTTACTTACTTACTTACTTACTTACTTACTTACTTACTTACTTACTGTACTTACTACTACTTACTTACTTACTTACTCTATTACTATACCTTTACTTACACTACTCCTACTTCGTACTTACTTACTTACTTACTTACCGTACTTACTTACTAACGTTACAGCCGATATAGCCAGGAAATTAGCCTTCCACTTTGTGGCAGCCGTGTCTTCATTTTCAACAGCTAAATCATTTGTTCCACAGTGAACTATTAAGGCCGTATTCTCATCTTGTTGGCCGCCGGCAAGAAGCTCATTTGCTTTATCATGGATATCTTAAATCTTTGCTCCTCGCGAACATTCAACTTTAACCTTTTCCTTGAAGGCACGGGATAATTTCCTAGATTCCATGTCTTGACGAACGAGTCACCAATTAGGCAGGGCTTCGTCGATTTGTCTGCACTTATAGATACCTCCTTTGATGAATAGTGGGCTTTAACTGCTGATTTAGCGAGAGGAAGACGAGTGGATGATTCAGAGATTCCAGGAGCAGACTTAGATGTACACTTTTGGTTGTGTTTTAATCGATATTCTGTTAATTGGTCATCCCAACTCATAGATGTTGAAGGATTTGCATTATTTAACTGTGGCGATTTTGGCAACAGCGTAGCATTCAGCAAAGCGAAGAATCGTGTCCCTAAGCCATCTCATTTAAGAGACCACTACAAGAACAGTTATATAGCTCCCGAACTTGTCAACGGAAGAGGGAAACCTTCGGTTTAAACTGATGTATACTCACTTGCTTTCCTGGTCAAAATAGTTTACGAAATTTTAAAGTTTGAAAACATTGCTCTTATTAGGAACGGTTTGTCACCCCCGCTGCGAAGAGACCGTCAATCTCAGAAATAAAAGCAGCTTTACATGATGCTTGTTAGGTTAGGTTGGCATGTTTCCTTCGCACGTTTTAGTTTGTAAATAATCCGTTGATCTCAGAATATGGCGATTTTATTATTCTTGCATTTCGCCAAGACAGTCTTTTTGGTTATTGTTCGAAGTGCGTGTCTGTTCTCTTACATTTTATCAACATGCAGAGTTAGTTTTAATTGAAAGTGAGTGCATTTAAGGAGGATTTTTGTTTTGAAACCATTTCCTCGGAAGCAAAGAATTCATTTTTTTCATTGATATACCGTGTACCAATCGGGCAATTATATTTGCTAATTGAGTGAGATTGTAAATTGTTTAATTTTTTTACTTGTTTGACCAGTTAGTGTTGTACCTGGAAAATAATAAAATGCATCAATCGGAAATTGCTGTCATTTTCAATTAGGTAACGGACCGTGAATTAATGTTTTCTGGGTGATTACCCGAAGTCCCATGAGTGTTCATGCAACACCTCAATATACCAGGAGGTGTTTAATCTTGGCTTTAAATTACTTATGCAAATTAGCTGGCTGCACATTCAATGTGCAGCCAGCTAATTTGCATAAGATTCTTTCAGACCACAAAGCTCCTCAAGTTTCGCCGTGTGATGGATCAGGTGATATTTCACCAGCAGAATCTTCTAACGCCTTAAATCTATTTTGAGTATTTACAGGTCTTTTATTGTTGCTGACAGTTGTCCACTCTTGTGTATCAGACAAGCTCTGTGATTGGTTCTGGAAGTGAGAAGTTATGTCATTTCGGAGATTAATAACTTAATTAGCAATTTCACTGCTCGCAGTCAGTAGCGCAGCCCATGAGAATCTTTCAGATCATTAAGCTCCGGTAACCTCTGTGATTGGTTCTGAAAGTGAGAAGTTCGTATTGTGGTCAATTCAGTTGTTATTCATTGTTTGCCGCCAGTATTGCCGCATGAGAAACTCTCAAATGTTCAGTTCATTTCACTCCTTTTAACAACAACGACAATTGCGCTAATTGTTGATCGAAATCAGCTTTGCTATCTTTGACCGGATTTGAATAATTGGATTCGTTGGAGTCCAAAATGATTTCCATATATGCGTTATCGATAAAATTTTCAGCCTTGCTTAGGTCGTCTTTTGTGGATAGTACGGGAGATTTAAGAGGGGCACCCAACGAGAATGTAGTTCAAAACCACTTAAACATTGCATTGTTAAACGTATTTTAGTATGTAACGGTAGATATAGGCGTATTTTTAAACATTTTTCATCTGTTCGGATATCCTAGCTGAAAGTCTAGTGATCCGAAAACTGTAAGGATGAAAACTTACCTTTTCGAAAATTTCAGCAAGAAAAAGGTTCCCGAAAATTCTAGGTGACCTTTTTAGGGTAAAAATCCGTTAAAAATGGGCATTATACCATTTTTCAGATGTTCGAAAATCCTAGGAGAGGCAGGCAAGCAAGAAATTTTAACACAAATGTTCCGAAAAATCTAGATCTCAAATCGTCTTCCGAACAGATATTTTCCGAAAATTGACGTTGGGTGCCCCTGATTTAACAAGTTCCTTTCACTTGTGTTACCACAAGTTGTAGTTGAACCATCGCTAAGTGAAATAAGGCCAGATGAAATGATTTTTCTGAAGAGCGTTCGGTGTTTCGCTAACGGGATGTGAACGAATTGAAGTTAGGTAGATTAAATCATTTCTCAGTTTGTCTGCATCCTCTTTTCCCTGAATTTGTAGAGTTCTCGCTTTGAGGTAGAAATTACAAGTGATATTTTGAGTCTTGAAAACTGCACAAGATCCGTTATCATTAACTCGAAATTGATTAGGTTGAACTTCCAAGTGCAAGGTTAAGAACCTGATTAGGTCGTTCTTAGATCCATGCCACTTAAGCTCATTTTTCGAAGACAGGAAGGATAATTTGTTGCAAAGGGCTTCCATTTCATCCATTCCATCTTTGCTTTCCATGCTTTCTAATGTCTGCTCCGCTTTCCTTTCCTGGGCGAACAAGGCGCAGTTCTTTGCTTAAATCCCTCTCAGAACGCTGGTGCAGATGTGGTTATTGCAGTAATAGTTCTAATATGAAGTTGCAAAGCCTTAAAATGTTATTATATTGTTATATGTTGTCTTATATTATATAAGACATTGCAAAAGCCTTATATTTCAATAGAAAATAATGACATGAAAATGCTTCAGTTGAAAAGCTTAAAAATGAACAAATTATTTTTCTTTGTCTAATAAAACTTGATTCTTCAAATGTAAAAATTTACCTCCATTACTGCTTGTGATAAGCTAACGAGTTTGGATACAGTGGGAGTCAGCAAGCCAGAAATCCCTGATCCCAATAACCGCAAGCTACCTTAGGAACTGTAGGCTAACTGCAGTGCTAACTAGGTTAGCCAATGTTTAATTTAGGCTGACCGTAATGGCTTCATGACTCCTATGACTTGGAGCCATGTGAACCGAGCAAGAAAGAAATCCCTTATCCCATTGTAAGGGTACACCGCAAGATACCAAAGCTAACTGTAGGACAGCTGGTGTGACGTTTAGGCTAACCAGAGTGTGATTTAGGCCAATCAATGTGTTATTTTAATAGGCTAACCAGAGTGGCTCCCTGGCTTGCAGATTATCCGGAATGGTTGCAGTTTTGCTGGGATTTTGTAAAGCCCCCAAGGAATGATGAAATAGCTTTGCAACACTTTTCTTTTCCTTGCTTGCAGCAGTGCAAGAATTTTTTTGTATTTCATTTGTGCTGCATGCAGTTTTTTTTCTTCCAACAAGCGCTTGCAGGAATTTTTTTTTTTCAAAATCACCCACCCCCTCAAGAGTTAAATCGTCGGCCCCTAAAGATAGAGATTAAATTATCTTAATTGACATTTTCCTTCAAATCATCATAATTATGGCATGTAAATTGACAAATCTGTCAGATTTCACCTCTGACAATAATTTGTCCTGCTCCTAGGCGGGACGATGGCGTCTCGAAAGTTTGGTAAGCCTTGACAAAGTAATCACCGGGTGCACTTGTTTCATTTTTTTCCGTGCCGGTAAAAGTCTTGCCTGTCACTCCCCTGCTAAGTGCATGGTAGCTTTGTGCATAGAGTCTTCTATGCGTAGTTTGTTAGGTTTGAGGGGGCTGGGGTAATGCGTAGATTTCTCTGGTGCACACAGGGGGACATTTAATTAACCTGCAATGGCGTCGAAAGTCAAAGTATCGCGCATGGCGTTTTAGTACATCTTTAAACAAAATATACCCATATATAGGGCTCAAGAATGGAACGTCAAGACAAGGGGTGAAAAATGAAGATCTGGAATCTTAAAAGCGACGAGTAATGGACTTCCACAGCAATCTTTCGTCCGTAGAGCCGAAATCAAAGTGAGCTGTACTTCTAATATTTCGCCAAGGTGGTGTTATGTACAACACTGAAACCAAATGGAAGTTTCTCTGGTAACTTATGGGTTCAACAAAGACAGAGAAGGAATCGAACTCTTTAAGTGGATCTGTGATCTCTGTTGTCTGTCTCACAGTGTTTATTACTGAAGTCGCCTCTAATGCCGTGTTTACATTCAAACGTGTACTGCGGTTTAAACCTAAGTAGATTAGTGCAGTGTTTATACTTGCTCAAATAACCAATCTTAATCTGTCAACACTGCCAAAAATCGAATTGGCGGGAAATACAAGCTAATGCGCGCAATTTTTAAAACATGGTCGGTATTAACAAGGAAGCGGTGGCTCTGATAGTCATTGCCTTTTTCTTGTTAATTCTTGAGAAGCAAGTAGAAGCGTCTTGATTACGGCAACTGCTAATACTACAACACCTCAAGAACGTGAAGCGAAAACGGATGATTTTATTGCAACTTATGCAGCGAAATAGCAGGCAAGCGAGACGTGCTTGGTCTTGACCAAGGACGTAATAATTCAAAATGTGTCCTTATTTTGTTCCATTTTGCTAGAGCACGAAACGTGGCGCAAAGAAAGCCTGAACTCCACGAATAAAACATGAAACGTGACAAGGAAACTTGAACTTCCGATAAATCAAAATGTATCTGTCAATTTGACCTCGGTTACCGAGCTAAACCAAGCCAAGTCACTGCATCATTATCGCTTTTACCGTGGTTAAATTTCCTTTGTCTTTTGCCGCATTTACTAAGGTATTAATTGATGTTTACATTGACGAAAAATTTACCTAGGTAAGTAAACTCTTTTACCGCGGTAAAAATCCCAAGTGTAAACAAGGCATAAGTTGTGTGGCAAGTAACATTTATTTTGTACTCAACTTTGCAAAGGTAAAAAAAATATATATATTTGAATGAAAGCTTGTGGCCTCTTTTGTGCTTTATTATTTACGGTCAAGGTTCTTTCGAAAAGGGTTTGATGTGAACCATATGCTTTGTGACACCGATTGTGTGCACGCAATTGAAATAGGAAGGGTTTTTTTTTCTTGCCTCTAATAGCAAATGTGTTGTTTGTTTCAATAATTGTTTCGCTGGAAAAGATTTTTGTGAGATTTCCATGTTTTGTGAAATTTTGTCATGTTGTGTAATTTTCGAGCATAACAAATTTGCATACGTGTGTTGTTGAAATATGATAAGGGAGGATTTTTGTTGTAATGCACTGTAAGCAGCGCATAAGTCACGAAAATAAACAGGTCTGTTGGAAGCGTGCTTGAGTTTCAACAAAATGAGCGCCAAAATCGGCAAAAAATTGTGACGCTAATGAATAATCAATAAAGTAGCTGCTATTCCCAAAACGATGGAATAGGCTAGTATCGAATTGTGGAGCAACAAAAGAACAGTGTCGAGGTCCAGGGGAATAATTAGCATATTGTATTGTTCAAAACAAAGGAAAATGCAAATTATTCCCCTGAACTTCGACTCTGTTCTTTTGTTGCTGCACACATCGAAACTAGCCTATTACCTGGTGATAAATAGGAGTTGGGCGATTGTGATCTTTGTGTTTAATTCAAATATGTACCTTGCTTAGTCCTCATTTGGTAGCGTTAAAATAGAATTTTCGGTCCAATGCTTCAGTAAAATGAAGGGGTATATTTTTTAGGTCAGCCATCCAGATACTAACCCCGCCGGAGAGGGATTAATTTCAGTGATTAATTTCAGTGATCTTTTGTATTACAAAGCTGTCAGATGCTCAGACTGCACGCTTAAGCTTGTGGTGAAAAGAAGTTGTGAGGGAACTTGAAAATGATCAACATGTCAGCCCAGAAGCCAATGTTTCTCGATTCCCTTTTATTTTCTTCAATCTTTCTGGGTTCAGTACTTTGCTAGTAACCACATGTCTTCTCAGGGGGCTATTTACCCAAGATTTCTACCGTGGCACAACAACGATATACAATACCAAAACAATATCGTGCACTGTTAGAGCTACATATTGCGCAAAGACAACTTGAATCTCCTGGAAGACAACACGCAGCTCAGTTGACAATATGGAATAAGTCGTTGTGTTACTTTACTACCACACGTAAGAAATGCGTGTCTGTTTTTTCTAAAGATGACAGGAATTTCTTCTTTCTGACAAATGATTAATTAATAGGCCGGTAGCCAGGTTCTTAACCTCAGAAAAGGATTTGTTTCGTCGTATGAACGTGTGAGCCAAAGGGTCTATGCTGGTATGACTTCTGGGTGACCCCTCAAATGGTCTTAATGACCCCCGACTTGAAAAAAATTGCCTGGAACGCTGCACATACCACAGGTAACCCAGTGTGTGCTCACGGAGCGTCTAGTTTTCGTTGAGAATTTGTCTTAGAATTTACGTCAACCAAAACAACAAGGAATGAAAACTCAACTTATCATTGGCGTGAGCTCGAGACTTTGATATCGATTCCCGTGAACAATTTGTCGATACTATTCTGGTATTATAAACCACACAATCTTGCTTTAGAAGCATGGAATTTGAAACAACAAAGACTTACGTGTTTACAGTGAACTGCCTCGCAAGCGTATGACATTTTTATTTTCTTCTTGGCCGAGCGCGCAAGTCTTTACACTACCTCGAAGTATTCACACGACCTCGACCAAGGTTAACCATACAAACTGACTAAGCTTGGTTCATAACATGTCTATTATATAGCAAACAAGAACAATTTAATTCGTTTAATGTAACTGGTTTAATTTGTACTAACTGACATTTTGCCGAACCGCGACAAGTGGCGATGAGCTGAACTTAATTCTGCCAAAGTTTGCTCGTCCTCCTTACTGTTTTTTTTTTTCTCATCATGCCTTTTGGTATTTTCATAAATAAACATTGTTAGAAGAAAATACTCAATATTTGAATAGTAACTACGTAATGAAGGATATATGTATAACATTTTGAAGCAATATCTGCGTTCTTTGTATCCTAACATCGAGATAGTGAAGCCTATGCTGTACTTGAGGAGTAGGCTGCCATTCTAGTGACGTTTCGACTTCAGGAACTGATTCTTGTGAAGCGGACGAAAAAGCCTCTGAACTTGCATCATCTGCCCCCACTGGAAGTTGTTGAGTTGGTATTACCACAGGACCTACCTCTTGTGAGGCGTACGAAAGTGCCTCAGAACTTAAATCGTCTGCCCCTGCTGGGAGTTGTGGACTTGGTATTGCCTATAGAATTAAGAAAAAATGTACATTACAAAAAAAATAGTATACCGCAGGTGCGTTTGTTTTCCCACGTCTTTAAGAAAACCAATCAAAAATGGAAAGTAGAAAACTTACCTCACTGAAAGACTAGTTTCAGGCTCCCTGACTGTCATGGGCTCAGCTGAAGGCTGAAGTTCTGGTGATGTGGGAACTTCGAGACGAGAAGCACCATGTTGGCTTCGGCATAATTTGCAAATACCTATGACAGTTCGTAACAGAAACATGAAAATACATTTTACAAGGAGAATAGGGTGGGTGTGGGGGGGGGGAGGGGGGGACAACTCCATTTACTAAACGGGAGTATGTGTTCTTTTATATCGGTAGCCCTTCTGAATTAGCAGGTGGGCTATCGCTGTATACTCGTTCCCAGACCCCTCCCAGGTTCCCCGTTCCCCTTTCCCCGTTCTAGTAACATGCAGGTCGGTATAAAAACTCACAGTAACATTCAGAGACTTAAAATTGACTGAAATGAATTCTTTGATTTTTTCTGAAGGCAAGTTGCCCCTGAAAATTTTCGGAGTCAATTGAATACAAAATTTGCGTAATTAGATGAAATTGGCTCCGAGGCTTTGGGGAATAAAACAAAAGAAATCCCATCAAGGATGAGGAATGAATAATTAATTTCTTTTGTTTTATTTCCCCAAGCCCCGGAGCCAAGTTACAATTTTAATACATCGGAATTGGCCTATTTGATGTGGTGGTGACTACAAAGCATGACTAATTTGTATATTCATACTTTTCAGAAAAACAAGACTGTGGCACGGAAACTAATTCTAATTATATTGAGCCACAGACGTTAAAAAAAACCTGCAAAGAGCTATAAAACTGATTTTTGATCATACGGACTAGAAAACCATTTGAAAACGATAGCATTCTGATAAAAGAAACGTGAGGATTTGGGCCGTGTGTCCAGTTTGCGTAATATTTTAATCGGGTCAAATTACGACTAAAGGAATGATTTCCGTACAGGTCCCTACTTCATTATGCATGCAGAATAAATTAATTATTCATTCGCGCTATTGTTTTGTAGAACAAT
>NC_090871.1:32010892-32013392 GCF_036669935.1 Montipora foliosa | reverse complement strand
AGATCGCAGGCTCAAGGTAAGACACACCTGAAAGAGGCTTAATTTTTCGCGCTCTTTCTGTGGCTCGACGCGGCTGCACAGCCATTCTACGTCAACGAAAGCTCTTGAGAGTCGATGCTTTTCGTGTTAGGTACGGTTTGGAAAATATATTTTTCTTGCATTTTTCGCTGGTTTCAGTCCAAGTTTAACATAATATAGCTGTGGTCAGGACACACTGGTGGCTACTTAGTTATTCAAGTCAAGCATTGGAGCGATATAAACTTAAAGCTGAGTGTTTATTTTAAATTTGTTTAGGGCTGCTTTTTGCTCTAAATTACAGTTTTTGGTATGTCTTAAGATTTTTAATTTTGAATCTACTAGGGTTGCAAGATGCCTGGACGGCCTCTGACAGAAAGACAGAAACCAAAAGAAGAGAGAAACAGAACGAAAACGACAAAACGGTACACCGGTGATAGATTAAAGTTGGTGGAAGAAGTTACTCCACAAATTCTTTTCTTGGACACTAAACCGTTACGGACGAGTTATTTCAAGTGGATGCATATCTAAAAAGTGGTTTAGTCGTTTTTTTCTTTGTTCAGGAATGAAACTCGAATTCTTATTGTTACTGGAATGAAATAACAATCATCTGTACTGTTTTTGGACAGAAATAATCGATCTTTCGCTGGTTTGTTTGGCTTTAAAATGCGAGCTAACAAGACGTTTTTTTTACTCCGCTTGCCTAACTGTTTTTCGATGTGCCTCGACTGTGACAAGAAAATTTTGCACTCATGTTCTAAACATGTAATCGCAATGAGTTCTCGTAAACGTATAAGGAGAAATATCACCAGCTTGTGTTTTCAGAAGTTTGTTTAGAGCACGTACAGGCAATTTGTTGGAGATCTTGTTTGAAGTTTGTCCTTTCTAGCCGATTCTGGTTCTAAGCCAAGTTGGCATGTTTCAATGAAATACATCAAAATGTAAATTATCTCGTTTTCAGGGATACGGTGGAATAAATAAAGTGCGATCTGTCACATCACGAGCTATAGTACTTCTGTGATTCCTAATTTTAGCGTGATTCCTATTCACTGGCTTTTTTCAGTCGACTCTGAAATGGCTTCTTGCCTAACAAGTGAATTCAATAGTAGATTTCGCTGGAAAAACCGATATCAAAATCATCCCTTCGTGATTCATGCGATCAGTCGGTTTCTCAGGTGAAATTAACCTTGGAATTCACTAGTTAGGCAGCGAAGAAAATGACATACTGTAATTAAGCAATATCCGGGAAAACCAAAAGGCGGACAAAGCCTTTTATTTTCACTAATCTTACAGCCAGTAAGAATAAACAAGCCGGGAGCTCCGCTTTTAGGCTTGGCTAAATCTATATATTAGAGCTAATTTCGGGGGTTTATCCCTGGGATTTGATGTTAAAGCCCAAACACCCCCACCCCAAGGATTGACCGGGGGCCCAAACTACTTTGGGCTCTTGAATAACTTAATGACCTTAATCAACTGTGAAAGTTTGAGAGAAATCGGTGAGATGGCATGTGTCACGCCTGCCTGGTCGTCTCGTGGACAGACTCTGGAAATACCATTTGAGAGGAACTATATTTGCAAAATTCCCTGGGGAGGTGTGTACCTCCTAAGTTGCGAAACGCCCGAGGGATGCATGACTGGAAAACTAGGATAGGACAAATGAAAAGGCGAGTCTAAGTGCGAAGTTTTTGTGATGGTAATTAGTTCTAGTTTACATGTGAATGAAAACAAATTTCGCATTAAGACTCGCTTTGAAGAGGAGGCAAAGATGCACTCGGAAATGACCTCAATAAAACCGATCGGATGCTCATGTTGTTTTTCAGTTGTACTTTCATTCGTTGCCAAGCAACCAGTTTCCCGTCTTTCCCACGGGCGCTTTACACTTTAAAAATATTTTATTTTCTTTAAATGAAAAAACGAACCTATCTAAATTGCGGGTTATAAACGAAAGAAAGAAGTGATCCTTGCATTTAAATGGACAATTTAAGTAATTGTTTCTTACAGACATCTGAAAACCGCTGGCGACAAGCTCAAGCTCTGAAGTCAGACTATGTTACAATAGAGGGAAGTGCTCCGGAGCCACTTTTTTTGCTGGGCTGATGGGTCATCTATTTCTAGATCTTATTTACTCGGTCTCTCAAAGATGTTTTACAATATTGTGACCTCGATGAAGATAGATAGAACACACACAGCTTTCGCATAGGTGCAGACTTCTGGGCTGCAGCAAAAGGAATGTCTGGCTCTCAGATAAGAGTATTTGGTAGATGGAATTCCAGTGCATTTCTCAAGTACATTTGTATACTAACCCTAGGGACATCGTCATGACTTAACAAGGATAGCCTTCCCATTATGCCCGCTGGTCTCACATCTTATAGTACTTATAGTAAAAGTTTGACTTAAGTTAATGGTTTAGCACATTTTGAGCGGGGGCCACATGTGAGTGAACCTTTATCAATATAGTATTAGCTTGAACAGGCAATTGATTAAG
>NC_090871.1:31998392-32003392 GCF_036669935.1 Montipora foliosa | reverse complement strand
CCGTGTTATCGGATTCAAGTGAATTTGCAAAGCACATATGTTAAATATAGCTGTCTCCTTAAAAAAAGATTTAACACGGTTTCGTATATGGCACAACATTGAATGTGGTATCATTGAAAACTAGACAGTTAAGCGATTTCAGTTATAGATGTTTGAAACCTGTATCTTGAAAGGATCGAGTTTTATAAGCGACAGAATTTTGTAAACATTGGCAATTCGCAGACTACAGTCAACAAGTAATATATCGCTGACTTGGTTAACGCGTTCTTGATTTTCTTCGCGGGATTAAAATATGACGACTTAATTCTTAGATATTCATAAATTAGACAGATATCAGACATGAAAGGAAAACTTGAACAGACAGTGCGATAAAAATGTATTAACAAGTGGTATCGGATGGAAGTCAATTTGCAAAGCACGCATGTTAAATATACCTGCATCTTTCAAAATTATTAAACTCGGTTTCGTACATTGGACAGTGTTGAAATTGGAGTCACTGTAAACAACACAGTTAAGCGATTTGAATGATATATCTTTGCATCTTGTATCTTGAAAGTAACGAGTTTTATAGCCGACAGAATTTTGTACACAATGAAATAACATATTCCTGACTTGGTCAACGCGTTCTCGATTTTCTTAGCGGACTTAAACTATGGTGACTTAATTCTATGATATTCGTTAATTAGACAGCTGACGCTTTCAAACAGTACCACACATGACATGAAAATTCCAATTGACCGCACGATAAAAATTTTTAAAACCGTAAGATCGGATTGAAGTCAATTTGCAACGCACGCGTAAAATATAGCTCTCCCTCTTTCAAAATTATTTAACACGGTTTCCGACATTAGACAATCGTAAAATTGGTATCGGAGTGAATGTATGATTGCAAACTGTATCGTGACAGGGACGAGTTTTGTAAGCGACAGAATTTTGTAGACGATGAGAACGTGCGCACTAAAATGGACAAAAGCAATGCAACCAAGGTAAACATATCTGCCTCTGTCAAAATTATTTAACACGGTTTGATAGATTGGAAATTCTTCAAATTGGTATCACTGTAAACTAGACAGTTAAGCAATTCCAAGGATGTATGTTTGAAACCTGTATCTTACAGACAATTAATTTTATCAGGCCATGAAACTCAATTTTGAAAACGGACAATGGCATCGTACAGAATTTGCTGCATTTTCCCTCCTCCACGAAATTTCCACGTAACGCGCGCGGTAACATTATCCGCGGGAAAATTGATATCTAAAAATAACCTAAGAGGGATTACGATGGGAATAGAGCCAGTATGAGGGATTACTTCTCTTACCTTCATAATCTCTTGGTTAAAGTTCGTCTGAATTAAGTTCGACGTTTGACTCAACAGGCGAACTTAACTAGTTTGGGTCGACCTAAAGGGTAATTAGGTTCAGCTCATGTAAAGTACGGCGTTTATTAACCCGGGCCTAAATTTGTTTGCTAACAGCCAGTCACAAACATCGCCTAGCTAGTTCTGTGTTTACGATACTTTCTAAGGATTTCAAATTATTCAATCCTTCGTACAGCTGGTTGGTCCAGTCAATGCGCACTTGCCCAGTATTAACAGAAAGAGGTGCACAATCAGGATGGCCATGCTACTGCTGTTTTAAATGCCTCAGGGTCAGGGTTCTAAGTTTTATTGTTCAGCAGTTTTCTTCTCTGGTCATTCAAATTTTTGAGTTTGATAAGTTGATTTCTCAAATGCTGTCTCTCAAAATCTCATGGGATCCATGGACTGAGGATGATGCGAAGGAATTCAATGATTAAAAGAGACTAACCTGTAATTATATAAGTTGAAGTTTGATGTAAATTTTCCTCACCATCTGAAGTGTATGGGATCACATGCCCACTCTTTGTCCAGTTGGTTCACATTCTCAAATTTGAATTCTGGGATTCGGCAGTGCAATTCCATGAGATCCCTGACACTTCAGATGATGAGATAGATAGAATCAACATCAAACTTCAACTTACAGGTGAGTCTCGTTTAATCCTTCAATTAAATTCACGTGAATTAGTTGGGACGTGGGTCCCACGAAATCCGCCGGGAACCTTTTCTTTGCCATAATTGTATTTTCTCTTAAGGAAATATCAAAGGAATTGGTTCTCATAACATGGAAGACCGCCTTCTATCGAAACACGGTCGGTTATTACCAAGAAAGATTGACCGCTCTGACTCTAGTATAAACTGAACAACTACAGTTTGTCTTAGGTGGCGGTCTTGTTGTCAAGAAACTCCCTTCTATCAGGTGCTCGGACGTGGCCTGGCTCAGCATGCTCGTGCAACAAGTTAAGGTAAACGCATTTTCGCACACACATTCTCCGGAAATCATTCAAATGAGGAATAGCTGAATACTATGGCGATAAAACTAGAGGCGTTGAGAAATTACCAAGCCAATGTCACAAAGAAGGAAGCATTGTTTCAGCTTTTCATGGAAATAAATATTTTAGCCTAATACACTCTCTAACCAAACTTAATATGATCTACTTTATTACTTTGAAGATCTTATAATAAATATCTTCGCATTTTAACTTAATGTGTGCTTCTAATTAATTTCCTAAATGATGTTCAACCCCGGGGGGTACTTTAGGAATTTCTGGGTGGGGATGTGCCGCTGGGACCCTGGAACCCTTAGCCTATACCAGAGCTAGTTCAGCTGAATTTTGTTACCCTATACTAGAGTAAACTCCCACCGATTTCCATCTAAATACCGATACTCGACAGTTAATAATATGCAGAAGTGTTACATGATAGCCATTTATAGACACTGCTGAGGCTGAGTTGCGCAAACTTAAACTTTGCCGACTCGATTTTTTTATATTTTTGAGTGGGAATTATGGCTTCCTTAGTCTTGATAAAATCTTCAAGCGACTGGTCAGTTTCGTGAAAAATGATACCCTATTCTAGACCCAAACGCTCGGATTTATGCTAGAGTAAACTGCTTGAAAACCACACCCTTCACAGCGGCACATACCTATACAGCCCATATATGGCAGTAACCCCCCCCCCCCCCCCCCGGGTGTTCAACCATAAATATGAAGATTAACACGTGGGCGGCAAAATCTTGAGTATCCTATTGCATATTTGCCCAGCGGGTATAAAATTGCAAATCTAAAACGATTTTTGTCAACTTCTTACATACCCCCTCCCCAACAATGGAATGAATCATCGAATGTACAAATTTCATTTTCAAATTTCTAAGTTTCGTGTCTCGGCAACATCCTTATTATAGTCCTCTCTCAATAATACTGCGTCCTTCACAGCTAAGCCATACCTACTCTATCTTAATTAATTGACCTTTTTTTTTTTTTTTTTTCCTTGTTCCAGTTGTCCTAGGCCTTAATAAGCTAGAGGAATCAATAAATGCATTACTACCAAAATAACACTTATAAAAGCTATTTGGGTTTTCTCGAGGGTCGTTGCAGATCTGCAAACGACTTTTCTTTCTGAAGAAAAGGAACTCTTTTTTTCCTTTTAGTCTTTCTCTCTTTCTTTCTTTCTTTCCTTCTCATCAAGTTTAGTTCCTCACAGCAAAAGAAGTAGTATACAGATTGCTATGCTTAGAATCGAATGAAGAAGCTGTCCTTTTCTTCGAGATGCTCCAGAGCGCGCATACAGTTCTCTTAATTTTTCTGGACCAAAAGGCAGGTTACGCACAGGGTTATCAGCATCCATTTCACCTCGGTCCTTGTTATTGATTGCATCTTTTACCAAGTCTCTTATATCTTGGATACTGTGGTCCCCGATTTCACCTTCTTCACCGCTTCCATTCGTATACTCATTATCCGTATCATCATCATTATCAACTCCGTCATCACTCTCATCACTTCCATCACTGTCATTATTACGATCATCCCCATCATCATCGTCGTCCTCGTCGTCGTCAGAAGGATCCTCATCATCATCATTTCCATTGTCATCACCATCACCATCATCCTCATCAGTTGGATCCTCCTCCTCATCATCATCACCTTCGTCGTCATCATCATCATCATCATCAGTAGGATCTTCTTCATCTTCACCATCATCGTCATCATCATCATCATCTGAAGGGTCTTCATCATCATCATTGTCATTGTCATCGTCAGTAGGATCTCCATCATCATCATCATCGTCGTCTTCGTCAGTAGGATCCTCATCATCACTGTCATCATCATCATCATCGTCGGTAGGATCTTCGTCATCATCAGTAAGATCATCATCATCATCATCATCACTGCTATCATCATCGTCGTCTTCGTCAGTAGGGTCCTCATCACCACTGTCATCATTATCATCGTCGGTAGGATCATCATCATCATCATCATCATCGTCGTCTTCTTCAGTAGGATCCTCATCATCATCGTCATCATCGTCGTCATCACCACTAGGATCCTCATCATCATCATCATCACCGTCATCATCGTCATCGTCGGTAGGATCTTCATCGTCATCATCATCATTGTCATCATCATCATCACTACTATCATCATCGTCGTCTTCGTCAGTAGGATCCTCATTATCATCGTCATCATCATCGTCATCATCAGAAAGATCCTCATCATCATCATCTCCGTCATCATCAGTAGGATCCTCATCATCATCATCATCATCATCATCGTCATCACTGCTATCATCATCGTCGTCTTCGTCAGTAGGATCCTCATCATCATCGTCCTCATCGTCGTCATCACCACTAGGATCCTCATCATCATCATCACTGTCATCATTGTCTTCGTCGGTAGGATCTTCATCGTCATCATCATCGTCGTCATCATCATCATCATCATCATCATCGTTGTTATCATCAGTAGGATCCTCATCATCATCACCATTATCATCACCACTGTCATCGTCGTCGTCTTCGTCAGTAGGATCCTCATCATCATCATCATCATTATCATCACCACTATCATCGTCGTCGTCTTCGTCAGTAGGATCATCATCATCATCACCGTCATCATCGTCATAGTCGGTAGGATCTTCATCGTCATCA
>NC_090871.1:31988392-31993392 GCF_036669935.1 Montipora foliosa | reverse complement strand
AAAGTATTAAAACAAATATATGAAAGTCACTTATCTAAATCCGTTTGTGTCACAATTATTGCAGTTCAAAAAACTTTAACTAATCCAATCTGGGGATATGTTTGTCAGGGTTTAGTGCCTGGTGCAATGCTCAATGAATTAGCTGTTCAGCGTAGCGCAATGGAACTAAAGCTGTTTTAACTTTGTCTGACTGATTGATCCACCGTCTTCTCGATTAACGAACTTGATTGAATATAATATGGGGGGACTTAAGTTCTTTGGAATTCAGCAAAATCAGCAATTGTTAACAGTGTTAATGACAGTCGACCTCTTATCCTTCATTTCTTACATAAACGGGCTCTGCTTAGTAGTGAAAGTAAGTTGGAATTCTTGTTTAATTACAAATATTGATCTCAGTTTTAAATTGTTATCCCGGCTCGTGACCATGCGTCGCGATAAAAACGAAAAGAGAGGAGCATTTTTTTTCTTTTCTTTTTAATAGCTTCAAACCGTCACGATATTTGAAGTTAAATTCGTCTTACATAAGCTAAACAGCGAATCAAGGAATTATAAAAAAAATATATCCAACGGTCGGATGAGCTCTTTCCATTTTACTTTTATCAAAGTGATTCGTAATGAAAATGTAACAGTGAGTTCCAACGTTTTCGCGAAACCATACCTATTTTTTTTTAAATTGTATCCAGCCTTTTTCGGGGAGGATTGGTATTAGTTGAGCTCATTTTAAGTGTAGATTCCCAAGTAAAAGTTAAAGTAGAGATCACTAATAAGATTCGCGTTTATGGCAAAAAGCGAATGTAGGGCTGAAATGATTTAATATATGCAAAAAATGAATTAAATATATTTGATTTCAGTTCATTCAGCGCTTGTTAGGCAACATTATCGAGCCGTTAAATTGTATAAAATCAGATATCCTCCATGGTTTAATGACATGAATTTTTTTTTTTTTTTTGCCCTTGACAGCCAATGTGGAGCTCATTTTCTAATAATTTGTAATATCAAATCCCTTTCCTCCTCTCTCTGTGCATTGCTGTGATATTTCCATCCCTTTCCCTTCAGTGGTTTGAAACTTTAACTTTTAACTCGTCCCCACCCTCCATCCCGCTCAATCTATCTGACTCCTGGGCTTTGTTTTCTCTCTATGGCGCATTAACAACTAGATTAAGAGAGGAGGATGGAAAACCTTTGTGTTAAACCTACTTGTGTACCCGTTCGCTAGGAAATTCGTGAAGTGTGCAATATACTCGGAAACGCAACAATACTAGACTGGTGCAAAAAATGAAGGCAATCTCAGCTCTTCACCACTTGAATTTTTTCCTTTCCGAAAGAGGCTCATTTTAATTCTCTTAGAAATAACCGTGTAAAGCAAACCTCAGAAAGCATGCATTCATGTTATATACTTTGTTTCTTACCGTTTTCGTCAGCGATTACTCCTGCAACAATTGCGTCAGCCAAGTTTCCGGGAATTGGATCCTTAACAAAATTGGTGGCAACCTCCACTCCCTTCTCCGAATCAAAAGCGCCTCCTTCCACGACATCATTTTCAGCTGAAGAAAATTAAGTATTGCTACGATTGAAATTTGCCAAATTGTTAAAATTTTTAGAGGTATCTTATCTCAAATCCATTCGATAGTTTAAATTGATGATATTGCTATCTGCAAGCGATACCAGAGAATGTAGCACGTTACAAAGAAAGGAACTTTAATATGGTATGTGGATTTAGCTGCTACTCTCCTCATGTATCCAAGGATTTGGGCACATCGATTTCCTTTTCCTACTCACCAATATAATTAAATCTCTCGTAAAAAGAAAAAGCTCCTTTAGCCATTGCTTAGAAAGAACAGTGAAATCATATATCTTTTTAATGACAATGATGGGACTATTTCAATCTATATAAGTTGGTAAAATTCATTGAGTCGCAGTAACCTTCGTAACATTTTGTAACCAGCATAAGAATAAATGATTTTTGGACCTGCGATCCCTGTACCGATAGAAACAAATTAAAACATTTCCCCTTTCTCAGAATAGTTACAAGTTCCGCAGAACTGAGACCGTTAGAAGGAAAAAAAGAATAGTTAACCCGCTGAACAACGGAACTTCTTTTGATTGATTAGTAAATGAAGAAATCAAAAATTTATACAACATACAACGTGCAAACTGTCTCACCGTTTTTCAAAGGAAGAGGTAGACCCCAGAGAGTCTGCAGAAGGCACACCAAGAAAAACACTAGGAAAATTCTGGGTGCCATCTTTACGAACTGGATGTTTCTTCCTCCAATGCTTGAACACAATAAGGGCTTGTTCCCTGGCTACACGATTTATTATCGCAAAGAGTCAAACAACGCGGGGCAACTTGGAGATATTTCACGTGATATTGCTGTGTAGCTCTTGAACATCTGCAATATTATCTTGTTTAAGGCTATTCCAAATTTAGCATCACTCAATTTTACCTATTGGTAAACGAAAAGAAGCTCTACCTTTCTCTCATCTTCCCGGTAGTATTGAGAAAAAATTGACTCACTAAGCATTTAACAAAAGATTTTTACTACTTCCTTTAATTTCCCACAATCATCACAAAATACAAATGCAATCAAAATGCATTGTTTTCCAATAACATTATGATCGGCATTTAACGATATTATACCCTTTTTGTCCGCATTGACAAATGCTGTAACATGAAAATTCTTGTTGTTTTCTTTATCACCTCATATGGTGTTGTTTGTTGTTTCAAATATTTCGAACAGTAACGTCGATAAAAGAGAAAGCGATCAAAATTGACATTTTTTTAAGCTTTCGCCTCTATTGATAGCTACATGACATTGCATAAGATAACAGCATAAAGAGCGGATGGTCAGCATTCATATTGTTGATGACTCCTGCTTACTATGTTCCTAAGGAAACAATCCGCAGCGATGGTATAATCTGGAATATTACAAAAGAAATTCTCCGAAGCTCATTAAACTCGACATATCATCAATTATCCTAATATCATTACTTCTAATTCAATTAATTAAGGCATTCGTACACATTAGGGCACAAGTGTGGACTTCGATATTTCTCTTTCTTTGGCTCACTTAGTTTGCTTTCCTTTCATTTTATTGGCGCTACTGTCAGTTTAGTTATTCATTTGAGAGTAGTTTATTTACTCGCTTACCATGTTGGGCATTTGGTTAATTTATGGAGACTCGTTTTCCTATGTTGGAAATCTGATGTTTTTCAAGTTATTTTTGCTTAATTTCATTTGAAATCGTCGTCAAGTATGTGTAGACTTCTTTCTTTTCACACTTGCACATTTTCTTTTCTTTGATGAAGCTTTGGACGGCGTTCCAAAACCTCTGAAAGCGATACAATTTTACTATAAGTTTTTAACTACAACTTTTGTGCCAAGTTATCACACTTATCTCACAATTGTCCTGCTTTTGAGACGCATTTTACGTTTCATGCGTTTGAAACTAATCCAAACTGAACATTTCCTTTTATTTTCTTTTGGTGTGAAAAAAAAGGCTAGTTTTTAACCGTTATGTCGCCTGCGATGCTCATTCAGTTAAGGACTTTGCTCTCACAAACTTTTTTTTTTTCCTTTTTTAACGTGAAGGGAGAGGAGTGCTAAAATGCTTAGACTCTCTTCCATTTTCCAGAGCCAGCGTTCAATTCAGATAGGAAACCTCACGGCAGTATATAAAGTTTCGGTGAACGATGATGCATGTATTATCCCTGATTTCTTTTCATTGGAGTGCTGTACAAAACGTAAACTAAGATCCTCCAGCTGATGTTAGAGCGTAATAATAGGGTCAGATATTTCCTTTCCAGACTCAGTAAAAGTGGTTTGCCATCGAAGGCAAAGATATCCCTTAACAAAATGAAGAAAAATGGACTAGACTTAGCGACTCTTTTTTAATACCAGACATCTACGTAACTTCTACAAACAATAGCAATGTTAAAAGCTACAAAATGTAATTAAACTTTCTCGTTACTTTCCAACCAGACGCAGCGAGGCTATTTCTTTTGCCGTGATTTTTTTTCTTTTGTATTTTCACTGGCCATGAATATATAAATGTAATGTTAAAAGTTAATGTTTGTATCGTGATCTTTAAAAAAAGAAATTTCGACTTCTACTTATTATAGCATCTAAATGGCTACTGAAGTATAGCATACTTAATAAAATATATTTGATAGCACCATTTTCGTCTCACTGAAATCACTCATTGCAAGCCTAATAGTCAAATATGATACAAAAAGCTGGACAGAAGCCCTACGGTAGCTTACGGTAATACTGACTGATTAGTGTAGACATTTTTTGACTTTGCAAGTAGCACTTAAGAAGAGCTGGAGAATTTGTATTCCTATCACAATCCGATATGACAGGTAAAGAATCTCTAAAAAGATACCACTTGCTCATTGATGAATCGCTATTTTCATATCACAGCCCTTGGCTTTTGTAAAAGATCTCGTATTATTCGTTCTGATTCACCGCAATACTTCAAAGGACGAGATAATGTCACGTAGTCCTCTCTTTGACAAAAATGTTCGTGGTTTGGTAACCTTGACTACGCAAACAGTAAGTGCGTGACTTTCCTCCTTGCAAAGCTTATGACCTTAATATCGTTTGGCATAATACATGTTCAAACAGTTCTTTAATGTGTGTTAAGGTCAATTTTGAATTTCAATACGAATTATTGGGCAATAATTAAAGATCAAAGGTAAATAAGCACGTCAATAAAACTTGACTTGACCTCCGCTTTGAAGACGACCATCCACATGACTGGCCCTAAACAAAAGTTATTTCTTTCATTTAAGACCTTTTTCTTCGTTTTTTGCCATCACGTATGACGTTAAATGTAAAAAAAAAGAGGGGGGAGGGGTGGGGTAGGGTTTTCCATATGTTGGCATCTTTTCGTATTTCGAGCAATTTTTTGAATTCAGAGCAATTTCTAGGATACTACAAATTCTGAGATATCGGAGCAGCTTTTTCGTGCTTAAATTGGCCATGCTTCCATATTTAAC
>NC_090871.1:31935892-31983392 GCF_036669935.1 Montipora foliosa | reverse complement strand
CCACAAACGTCTGCTGAACCGAGCTGGGCAAGCCATTCCCAGAAACTGACCAATCACAGCGTGGCTTTTAAATTTCGGTGGCTAAGTTCCCGCGGATTCAGACGCGTGCAAAGTGGTATGCGAAAAATTTAAAATCAATTCTTTCAACCATCACCAAAATCAAGCATTTATTGCTCTTGTTGGAGAAGAAAAAGATGTTTTTGTAAATCCTCCAACTGGGTTTGGAAAGTCGTTCATCTACCAAGCGTTTCCTCTGATATTCGACGAAATTACTGGATTGAGTGGTCATGATGTTGTTGTCATTTCACCACTGTTAAATCTGATACAAGATCAGATAAATAACCTACAGAAACTCGGAATTTCAGCAGTGAGCTTAAGTGCACTAAAAGGAGATGAAGAGGGTCTTGAAGATAGTATAAAAGATGTAGAAAATGGACGGTTTTCTGTTGTATACGCCACGCCAGAGGCCTCGTTGCTTAACGAGAGATGGCGAAGCATGTTAGCTAGCCCGCTGTACCGCTCTATAAGGCTCTGCGCAGAGTCAGTTGACGAAGCCCATGTAATCAAACAATGTTAAGAGATATACGAATGTCTAACTTGATTACGTCTCGAAAGTTCGCGGTCCAAAACAGTACAAGAAGTCGCTAGTACTAAAAGCACAAGACAATATTTACGAAATAGTACAGTCTAGCAGTCATTTCACAATGTAGAACACAGGATTTGGTACTGTTTAGCAGTTATTTTGCTAATTTGTTTTATGGTTTTAGAATCAAATGCTATTCTAAGCCTTTCAAAGACCGCTTGTTTACACAAGGACATTTACATTGGTATTGTTTTGAGTGGTATTTTTCAAATTAGGAAACTATTTTACCCTTTTCATGAATCTACCATCCTTCAATCATGCATGCAGTCCATGGGACTGAAAATCCATGGGCTATCTCAACAACAATCATTTAATGAACAAAGGTGGCAGATCTGTAGGCTTTTTATTGAATAAAATTAGCCCAGCTTGCTTTAGCCTTGGCCTGAATTATAGCGTTATTGTCATTTGTTTCGACAACTGGTGGTGTTTCTTCCAAAGGAAATACTTGTGGAGAGTGTCTAATTGTTGAAAAAGCAAGTTTGCAATCCAGCTATTAGCTGAAGAGAATTAATTCACCCACAACTGGAAACGATTACAATATTGCATGGCATCTGATTAGGTAATATTTCAGGACAGACAATGCCACTACTATCATGATATGAAATGATTTTATGATGCACAAATTTGTTTTTTGCTGTTCGAATGTAATTTCTCTATAAAAACTTTGCCTGAATTGTCCTTCCTTCCACTTTTAACCGCGACGTTTTGAATGCTTGGGAAGAGATTATCAAGCACTCTCTCACAACAAAAAAAGAAACAGAAAATGAGATCTTATGGAATAATCACTTTACCACAATCCGAGGAAAATCCATTTTTTATCGACAATGGCATAATGCCTGAAAAAAGATCCTATCGGATATTCTAGAAGAAGAAGGAAATTTCTTGCCCTTCCCTGAATTTAGGAAGAATGTCGGCACGTCCATACTTTCTGGAACCTTTTTGCCTCTTGGTGGAACTCTAGTAACTTGCCGAAGGTAGTTTTGACGAACAATGCTAAAAATATATGCACATCACCCCGAGAAGCGATCTTTTCGCGCTGTCAACTTGTGCCTTATAGTAGCCCGTTACAACATCTATACTGCAGCCAAAGAAAGTGAATCTTACAGCATAACAGCGTTCAAAGTACTCTTAAAGAGCAAATTATCTACGGAGTCACCAAGCGGTCGAGCATCCGTGACCTTTTAGACACTCATCAATACATAGCAAGGTTTCTTTTGTTGGTTTGCTTTTTCTTTTTTTTTTTAATGATTGCCAAGTATAGCAAACAATGTAAAGTACGATATTATGAATAGTATTAGTAGTGTAGTGTAGTGTTTTGGAGTAGCAGTAGAAGTCTATAAGTGACGGTGTATTGTAAGTATTGTAAGTACTGTGTTTAAAAAATACTACTAATAATAATAAATAATAAAAAAAGAAAAACAACTTCGTTACCATCTGCCCTCTGCGAAATGGCAAAATCTTCAACATAAGCGCTATAATGGTCTTGCTGCCCCCTGAAACCCAAGCTAGTGCTCTTCTAAATTCTTGAAGTTGGCATTCCTCAGGGGAACACCTTTGTGACTTCCCAGATTTCCTTCTCTCCAAAATATTCCTCGTCGTCTCGAGTGTATGGCTCAGCTTTGTTTGGGCGTTTTCCTTTGCATGGGTATCTGAGGCATTTTTCCTCGGAATTTAGAGTCTCCTGAGAATTTTTTTAACTCGCGTCCGTTGATGATGGGTAGAGGTAGTTTTTTTTTTTTTTTTTCGTGGAGATATCGACGTCTGCATAATACGAAACGAATCTGGCTCGTATCCTGAACTTCTTTCTTCCTGACCTCAGCGTAGAATTTTGTCAGAATATGATCAAAAACTTTGGGGCTATAGGATTCCATTTTATCATCGATATTTCGTGCAATACAACATTGCGGCCACACAGTCAGCCATGCTTTTGTTGTTCGCTTGGTTTTTTTGCTGGCTGCGGACTCGTTTATCTCGGCTATTTTATCATTTGAAACAACGGGAAAACGGGACTGGTCTTCATTCCCAAATTGTGAAGATATGCCGGAAACACTTGTAACTGGAGTGGACTGTACATGTTGCTGTTGTAATGCTCTAGAAATATGAAGTGATGTTTCCGTTCGTTTCAATGTCGCAGACGTTAACGATGCTCCGGTCACCGTGGGCTGTGCTTCATCTAAACTAGTTGACGGTTCCAGAGACAAACTATCGTTACGTTCCTCTAAAAAGCCGTGGGAATTAGTATAAATTGAAATTGGGGAAAATATCACTGGCAGAGTCATTGTCTAAGGTTACAAATTCATCCATTTTGGAAAATTCCCAGTTTGGTAGGGTAAGTGGCCGTTGCTTTGGTTATTGTGATATACAAGACGCCCAGGGGCTTATGCACGCGGGATGCACCATTCGGGATTTTCTGATCGTGTAAAATGAATTGCTGTAACAGTTTCATGTTAAAGGTTAACGTTAATGCTTATAATTGACATTTTCATCAAAGAAGCGATATGACAAGCAAGAATTTGAGCGGACTAGACAATAATGATGATTGTTCACGGCAGTAAGATAGTAAACAGGAACAACAACTCACTCAAGATAAGTGTGCCCATTCTAAGGAAATTAACTCTAGCTATCTTATCTTTAGCTTTATCTCTATCTTTATCTCTAGCTATCGTCTGTTATCCCCTAAACTCCCGGTGGCTGCTTGTATATTTTTACTCTGTCTAACGCTAGTACATTTTACTCGTCAATGGGGGCCCCTCGGGTCTTAAAGGGTTAACAACATTAAGGTTCACTCAAAGCCTGTCCCTCCACTAAGTTGTTTGTTTCATGGCGTCCTCTGTGAAGGAATCGGGATTCTGGAATCCAGCAAATGTGAGGCTTTGGAATCTGAAATCTATTGTATGGAATCCAGAATCCACAGATTTCAATGGATCTAGGATCCATTTCAGTGGAACCCATAAGTTTGGAATCTGAAATCTATAGCTCGGTATCTAATATTTGGGATCTGAAGTCTGACGGCCACGTGGATTCCTTTACCCTTGCACACAGGCTCTCTGTGGGTAGAATGGCATGCGATCAACAGCTGGGGAACTGGATGGAGTGGGGAAAAAGATTCCCCAGCTGTTGACCATGCGCCATTCCACCCACGGAGAGCCTGTGTCCAGGCTAGGATTCCTTTTCATAGGCCGATTCCTGACTTTCATGTTAGTAGTGCATTCTGTATATGCAAAGTTGAATGAAAGAGAAGGAAATCACACATGACAATACCGCAAATATATCCCACGCAACAGGGCCTAGAAACTGCCAACAAACAGACAACCTGATTGATTGTAAGTGAAAAATGTATTTTTTTTTTAACAGATGCATTGGCTAGAGGCTATGTTTAAGAATGTTAGTTATGTGTGTCATTCCAGGACACATGTGCATTGAATTTGAATTGAACTTGAAGGTCAAGCACGCCTTTGTAAGACAGTGGATATAAGCAATGAATCCCATAGTTGTTGTGTATACATATTTAATTATCGTCCTTGTTTTTGACATTTTACATCTTGATTGTCTTTTTTCGGACTTATTTATATCTTCTTGAGCATCACTGTACAACATATATTCAAGAAATAACTTTTATGTTGTTTATTTTCTTAAAGCTCAATGATTTGCCGCACTTATGTACGATAAACAGGATGATGAAAAGGTTTATGGTAGTAAATCTATCAAATAAATTCAATTCAATTCAATTCAATATCTTTATTTAAAGAGGGAGACGTAATAACCTGTTACAGTTTCCTAACTTACGGCCCTCTCCGAGCATTAACCCTCCCAACCATAATACACCACAGAAGACAGACCACAACACCGGGAACTACATGCTCTACTCTTGACGACAAGTGTGCAGGTTCTTTTACGTCCCACAGGATTGTGAAAATTGAAGGGTTGTGAGACGGGACCTCCAGATTATCGTCCTTATCCGAGAAGACTATCTAGAGAGTCTAACCATTTGTAGATGTGATTACAAAGGCAGCACTTTCTCCTCAGTTGTATAAAGACCCTGATTGTTGGTCCGGCCGGAGTTGAACTCATGACCTCTCGCGTAACAAACAAAGTGGTGTTTATGCTGCATAAAAGAGGGTCTGTCCCATCAGTAACAGAATACTTTACATTGACATTCCTTGACCCAATTCGTGTTAATGAACAAGTACACTGTCTACTGGCCTTCAGAGTTAATAAAGATTAATTTTGCGCTCAAAATTTAATAACTATTCAATTAAGTTCTTAAACTTAATGCCTGTTTTACAATATCCACCCAAAAACGTATTATTGATGTTGTGTCAGGTACAGTACACAAACTTGAAGCATTCAATGAATGTTTCCAAGTTTGTTGGTTTATTTGACCGGTGTCAATGTGTGTGTTGTTGTTGTTCGGTAATAGACTTAAAATGAAAAAAAATTGGCTTGGCAACCTTTGATGAATTCATTCTGTAAATGATAGATACTTCATAGTGAGCAGAATTTAAAAAGCTAAAATGCAGTTACAATGAAATGAAAGTGTACTTCTTGTCAATCTTTGAAACCATAATAATACAAATCAATACAATGGGAGTAGTCGTAAACACATTCAAATTGTTTTCCTGAAAATCAAAAATGAAGAAAAACAAAGTTAATGTTAAATTTACAACCAAGTTCAAGTCCTCATATGCATCTTCAAGTCTTGGTGAATGTTTGGCTTTCCCAAATACTGGGGATTTCGCAAGGGAGACTGTGGCCGGATTACGTAACTTTGAACTGCACATTTAGCAAAGTCCCCACATCGGCTCGGGGTTCCCCCACCGCCTTTCCCTAGTGGAAACCGACGACAAGTGCATAAACAGAACTCGATCATAGAAGTACAAGAATTCTACAGAATTGGTTGTGAAAGAAAATAAAATAAATGATACTGGACTGAGTTCCAAATTAGGACTTCACTAATGGTCTTTACAAAATAAGTCACTTTTCAAAATTGTTTAAAACGATTGCTCCGTTCTGAGACATGTTTGTTACTATGCACGGGTACATGTACGCTACTAAACACGACCAAAAGGAGATATACTTTGCATATGATATGATCACATTTCACTGCATTTCGTCGGTGAATTGGATAGATAATACTGATTACAAACATAATGAATAGGTCCGCGGCTCTTCAGAACAGAACGAAGAAGGATATTAAGTTTTAGGGCAAACTGATACTTACGATCCAGTAGAAAACTAAGACTCAGTTGTACTTTTTGCATTTTAACTCAAACTAACATTAAATTTAAACAGAGGAAAATACTCGTTACATAAAGCAGTGTTTACGTTTGCGCTACGAAGCGGTTGTTTGAAGCTGATTGCAAATTGGGAATGTTAAAAACATCAAATCAAACAGTCTCACTCTCAAAGTACATTTGCCGATATCAGCTAGGTAATTAACTTGTGAGTTAGATAAAGGTAGGAACCGTGGCCCTTCGTATGGAGCGATCCGTTGTTTGCGTGACTTCCGCCGTTCCATGAAACAGTTCATTTCTAGTCCTGGAACACGCAAAGGAATAAAATGACAAATATTCTGTGCTATACAGTGAATTTCGATGCGAACTTCTCATGATGCGCCGTGTGTGGACAAGCAATTTCTTCAAAACACAGCAGCCGGCACCGGCGAGCATGACTTTATGTTGCGGAATGGAGTACAAAAAGCAAAACTAAATTGATGGATTACATATTGAAGTCATTATGAATGTTAAACCAAAGGAAAAACAACAGAACACAAGATACTGAGAATACTCCTATGCAAAAGAAACTCTCAAGTGCCAAATCGATACATCTGATATGATATCTTCAATAGATATCTTTCCAGACGTGAAATAAATCGACGAAATGTGTAGCCTACGTGCTGAAATGTATTCCCCACTAAACCTTCGTTAGTCCTGTTCCGGGACTCCCTCTTACCCCGCCCTGAAAATGGGCCTGGAACCCAGGCGGGAAATGAGAGTGTCCTGTATTACTTGCAGGCGCATGCTCGGAATGAGCCAATCATATTGCATTTGATGCCCAGGCTGGATATGTAAATAAAGGGAACCTTAAAACTTCCACAAAAAATCGTATAAGAAAATTACTGTACGATTTGCAGTGTCAGGAACGGAGAACATCTAGATTATGCCTCGTCGTGACCAAACGAGGAAAAAAAACCCCGATCGCAGTGATGTCGGAAAATTATTGCCCAATAAATGTAACGACTGAGCAAGGTGACACAACGCTTTTAAGTAGCATTTTTCTTTCTTTTAATTAATCTTCACGAACAAATTTTGACCGGAAAAAAAATTCTTGACAACGTCAGAGTAATCGATGTTTGACTGTGCATAAGTATGTATAAATTTAATAGCAACATTATTGCTTCATCATTGCGTTATCAACACAAACTGGTATGTAAAAAAACAAATAGTCCAGGTTGTGATTCAATTTCGTTTAACTTTTTATCTAACTTTATCACAGGCAACCCAGGCTCACTGTACCAATGTGGCACACACAGTCAACCTGGGTTACCTGTGACTTTATCAGGAATAATGCTCGGTTTTCCTGTCATGCAATCGTATTTTAGTTTTTCCGATCTAAAAATCATTGCAGTCTCAACAGGCAGCTCTACATAAAACCACGGCTTGTAAGGAAAGAAGTATTTAATGCGACGAGTGCTTTGAAAAATTAAGGGAAATTAATAGTCTGAGTAAATTACTCTACTCTAATTACTCAAAAAAAAAAGAACTCTGTTTGTCACCGGTGTTTGTGTATTATTCCTGATAAAACTGAGAGTATTTACAAAATTTTTCACCTGACTATTGTTTATTGAGTATCCAAACAATTTGTCCCCGATTTTGAAAACAATTGGTAGGCCTAAACTCCAAAAACAATCACAGTTTCAATAATTACTTTGCAAGTCAAGTATATGTTCACTGGATCAGTGCAATTATCACATAACTAGATCGACAGAAGTAATGAACAATATATATTATTATACATTGGTGTCACCAGCTCGATTTTGATTGGCTATAAGCACGCAGCTAATTCTTGCTTGCTCTGTTTCTCTTACGTCATACCTACAAACAATAGATTTTATATATGTAGAATTGACATCATACCTACAGACAATAGTTTTATGCATGCAGAAGTGACGTCACCTAACACACTAACCAGCAGTTTGATCAGTTTTCTCGTGGCGGAGCTCAGCTCAGGAATATGAATAATAAAACAATTATTGAATTCGGTTTTCGCATGTTAGCGATAATTATCAAGGCCTCAGTTTGCGTTATCCGCCTCAGCCTTCGGCTTGGGCAGATAACACAAGCTTTGGCCTTGATAATTATCGCTAACATGCTCAACCTCATCCAATAATTGTTAAATAATGAACAATAAACAAGAGTTCAAGCAGGAGATTAATTAGTCTTCGTTGAGCGATTCACATCCACAACCTACAGTATATTTGTAAAGTAGGGAGTTTAAGAAACGACGACGGCTACGACTGCGACAACGCCACAAAACAATAATATCATTGGTTAAAAGAGCATAAATAATCGAGCTGCACGTGCAGCACGGATTTTAGCAAGTTTGTTTGTTTGCGACGTGAAATCACCAAATTTGAGGTTTTGACGACAACGTAAGCAAGCAACAGAGAACCTTTCATTCTCTGTTTTCACTCTGAAACCGCTCGTACCAGTTTATTTTTAGGTTACTTCGCCCATATTGTAGGACGTGAACAAGACTGGATAATCCCGAAAGACTTATGATAGAGCCAAGCTATATTTTGAGGTGACGTTTTCGTCGACCGTCGTCGTCGTAGATCTTAAAGTCCCTAGTTTCAAAGAGTCTCGGGAGAGCAATTAAATCAAAATTTGATATTTTTCTGTGCCAAAATCATACACCTTATTCCAAAATGGCCGCTGATTTATGCGGATACAAATTGGCCCTTGTTGCCTCGTTCAAGATGAAATATTCTTTTGAATTTTAAGCTTAAGAACGAGGCATCAAGGGCTTATTTGAATAAAAACAAAAGAATATTTAAATGGCGGCCATTTTGGAATAAGGTGTATGCAGCTGTTCAGTTGGGTTTCAGGCACGAAATTCATCATTACCGGTAACGGCTGCATGAATAGCTTGCAGTTGTTCCGCCTTAGGCACAAAGGTAAAGTAGCATTTCTTAAACGTGAAATCAATTGCCTCCAGAAACTTGGCGTTATAATTTCCTTTCACATTATCCCCATAAATCCAGTGTAAAAGCACTCGGAATAAACTATGCCCAAAAAGGGAATATTTTTCCAATGATGGTTTCCCCCCAGTTTTGGGGGGAAAAATACATTGCCTGCAAGTAGTACAGGATTCTCTCTTTTCCTGTCTGGGTTCCAGGCCCATTTTCAGGGCGGGGTAAGAGGGAGTCCCGGAACAGGACTAAACCTTCGTATGACCGGCACTTTTGACAATACGTATGTTCCCAAATTCGGCAACGATAGACATTACGTACTGACCAAACCTTACGAAAGATACAATTGGTCGAAGAAAGGAACCAGCCAATCACGACAAACGATAAAACTTGTGACTACAAGAAAAAAAAGATAGGAACTCTATGAGCGTTGTGCCTTGGGTCCGGGTGGCCCAGGAATAGAAACACAACGCTAACGAAACACAAAAAACTACACCCAAACCCCTTCCCACAATCGCACAACAAGCAACCATAAATTCTAAGAAAACGCGTACGACTATTAATTTAAGATATAAGTTAACTACAAGTCTACTATAAATTATATAATCTTACTTAAATCTACTTAATGCTTTATATATTTAAATTACAACACTAATAAACTAATTGCTTTACTTTGTATATTTACAATACTAAACAGTTCAGTCCCTTTCGAGTTATTTAAGTTCCTTTCAACGTCAAGCCCACTAGCAAACAAAACAACTAACCGCTGTTCCTTGACAATTTCATCCACACGTTTGCATTAACTATTCCCGTTACTGTCGCTTTTTCTCAGCTCTTCGAACTCCTTTCGGTGGACACTTCTGCACAAACCTCTGGTTGCTTTGTCAGCTCCGTTGCTACTGCTGCTTCCCTTGCTGCCGCGGACAAATGGCTTTTGTCTTTGATTCACACAGCTCCCACTAATGACTCTTAGCAGTGATCTCTTCTCACTCTTCCTTGTCTATTTTCTGTGCCTTTTCCGTCAACCAACTGTTGGCCACCACACCCTCACAACACGTTACTTTCATTTATATCTTTACATAATAATTTATTCTACCATTAACACTTATCAAGTGAAGCTATGATCTTCGCAGCACTGACGTTGGGAGCTGGTCATTTGTGGGTTCAAATGGTCCCGTGAGGAATGAATCACGGTCCCTCACGGGACACCGCACAGATGGCCAGCTCCCAACGTCAGTGGCTTCATAGCTCAGTTGGTTAGAGCGTCGCACCGGAATCGCGAGGTCACGGGTTCAAACCCCGCTGAAGTCCTGAATTTTTCAATCTTCTCTACGCAATTGCAAAAATTGCTCTCATAACTGCGAAGATCATAGCTTCACTTGAGTTCATATCCGCAGTTCACATATGATTCATTTCATATACCATTTCATCATTAATTAACACTTACTGACAAACTTATTGTTTAAACACGACACTTACAATCCTATAGTTACAATAGCATTTTCACAATGGAGACTTTAAAGAACAAATAAACTTACAAACTATTTTCTAAGGTACTAATTATGGTTGATTACGATACGAAATTAACACTAAATAATTAACACGAACGGAATAAACTATGCAGCTAACGAAACAAAGAACAAGAGCGAAACAAAAAGGAATTTTGTGACAAGCGTACACTGGGTTGCATGTAGTACGTGTGACTCAAAAATGGAAGGGAATGATTTGGTTGGTATTGAACTGCAGCGTTCCAGTCAATGTTTTCTGTTTGGGGGGAGGGGGAGGGGGGGGGAATTCATTAAGACACTTTGAGAGGTCACTCAGAAGTCGTGCCCGCAGAGGCCCTTTGGCTCACACGTTCATACGAAGAAACAGATCTTTTTTTTGAGGTTGAAAACCTGGCTACCAGCCTATTAAACATTTTTCAGAAAGGAAAAATTCCTGTCATCTTTAGAAAATATAGGCATGCATTGCATACGTGTGGTAGTGCAGCAACACAACGCTTCTTTTTTTTTTTTTTTTTTCATATTGTCAACAGAGCTGCGTTTTGTCTTTTAGGCGATTCAAGTTGTCTTTGCGTAATATGTAGCTCTAACAGTACACGATATTGTTTCCGTATTGTATATCATATTGTAGTGCCATGATAGAAGTCTTAGTTAAATAACCTGCTGAGAAGACATGTGGTTACTAGCAAAGTTCTTAACTCAGAAAGATTGAATAAAATAAAAGGGAATCGGCTTCTAGGCTGACATGTTGATTATTTTTACCTTCTTTTCACCACAAGTTTAAGCCTGCACTCTGAGCGTTTGAAAGCTTTGTAATACAAAAGTTCAATGAAGTTAATGTTTGTCAGGCGGGGATTAGTATCTAGATGGGTGACCTAAAAAAAACACTTTATAACGTTCAAAAATGTGCACTAAGCAAGGTACAGATTTTGTTAGCTTGCTTTATGCAAAACAAATATTGATGCAAAAGTAAATACATATTGATACACAGTTTTTAGGAAGAGCAGAAGAAAGTCTTCAGGAAGGTCGATTTAGAATAAAATATTTTGCCATCAGCAACAAAATTTACGACATGAAAACAACATTAAATTTGAACCGCGAATATAGAACTTATCATCGGCCAAAAACATTTTGGCAGATTTTTGCTACGTTCAATTTTGTTATTGTACTTTTGGCTGCACAAGTAAATCTCAAAATCGAAAGTAATTCAGCGGGCGCCGTGATTCAGTTACCACAGTTACAATGAAGCATCTGTGTCTAATGTTGGCAAGATACCGGGTTTTTGTTTTTGTTAGTTTTCTTTTTCTTTCAAGTGTTAGAAAGTTTGACAAGAAATGTGCGAATTCAACACAAAGATCACGATCGCCCAACTCTTGAGGTTGACCACTGTCTCTGCAAAGTCAAAAAACTACTCTCCAAGACGACGTTATTTATCACCAAGTAATTCTATCGTCTTGCAAATAGCAGCTACTTTATTATTCACCAGCGTCACAACTTTTTGCTGATTTTGGGGCTCATTTTGTTGAAACCCAGGCGCGCTTTCAACAGACCTGTTTATTTTCATAACTTATGGACGTGCTGCATACAGTGCACTACCACAAAAATCCTCCCGTATCACATTTCAACCCACATATGCAAGTTCGTTAAGCTCGAAAATTACACAACATGATGAATTCACAAAAGCTGGAGTTCTTAGAAAAAACCTTTTCCAGCGAAAAATTATTGAAACAAACAATATATAAGCTTTAGAGGCAAAAAAACTGTTCCTATTTCAATTGCGTGCGTGCAAACAAGACACACAATCCGTGTCACAAAGCATATGCAATAAAAAAATATCATTTTCTGAAGAACCTTTTCCGTGAATAATGAAGCACAAAATAGACAACAAGTTTTCTTTTCAATACTTCTTCACTGTCAAATTTCCATTTCTTTTTTTACTCGAAGACTGCGCAGAGTTGAATAGTTTACAAAATAATATAAATTGCTAGACAACTGACTGTGATTGCAGTAAACACAGATGCATTCATTGTTGTACATAACACCAGTGTTAGCCAAATAAAGTTAGAAACAAACCTCACTTTGTGACATCCGACGACAAAAGAAGCAATTGTTGTCGAAAACCATTACTTATCGCTTTGTCGATTCCAGATATTATTTTTTCACCGCCTGTCTTGTTTATCCAATTGAATTTCCATTATTGAGCTCCATAAGGGTACATTTTGTTTAAAGATCCAAGAAAACGCCATTCGCGTTGCAATGACTTTCGACGCCATTGCAGGTTTTAAGGTAAATATTCTACTGTGTGCACCAGAGAAATCTACTACCCTTTCTATCCTCTACTCTATGCACAAAGACACCACTTAGCAGGGGAGTGACAAGAAAGACTTTTACCGTCACGGAAAAAGAAAAGGAATTTTACCCATTTTCCGATTTTCTGACTGGGATTGCCATACTGGCAAAACAAACTCCCCTGGAAATATAACACGGTTGCCGCTGGCATGGGGAATCAAACTGTGAATAAATAATATTGGTACTCTAGAAAGTCTTAGTATGTATATAACAAACAAAACCTCATCATGGAAAGAGGCTTTCACAAAACTCACTGGTTTCCTGGAAAAACAGGATCAAGGATCACCGGATCAAGTATCAAGTATCAAGTATCAAGTCTCAAGGATCAGTTCAAAATAAATCAAATCAATTAAACCCCTGAGTGACTACACTATTAAAGTAAAAAAAAAAAGTCTCTTTGTCAACAGCGATGTTATCTTGTGTTATGCCATATCAACCACAGGAAATTCTTGTGGCGCGCAGAAAAACGTCATTTACAAGGGGAATGTCGTCATCGAAAGCATCCCAGATTTTTTTAAGTACTGCTGGTTTTGAAAACTATATTTTTTTATTTGTGCAGTTTCCCTGTTGAAGCTGTCGAGAAACAGAGAATAGGGAAAGGCCAAGGTCCTTTATTTTATCGGAAGTGATCAAAAGCGTTGGAATAGATTTTCTGCCTGCTGTGCTTATCGGTGACAGAGAACAATTCTTCCTCGTTAGTCGTCAGGTACTTTATTTAAAAAGAATCACGTAAGACTAAGAACTGATTCAATTCTACAATGTTTGTTCTTGAGATTTTCGACGTGTTGCTATCGTGTTATCTCTAGATCTCTTGAAGGCAAAACAACAACTAAGTAGGGCGATGCAATTTTATCCCTCCGAATCAATTGTCAAATTCTTTCGGAAAAACGACTAGCGACGACTTACGAGGAAGAATTGTTTTTTTGAGACCGATAAGCACAGCAGGCAGAAAGTTTATTCCCACACTTTTGATCACTCCCGATAAAATAAAGGACTTTGACGTTTGCCGATTCTCTGTTTCTCGGCAGCTTCAACAGGAAAACCGCACAAAAAAAAAAAACGATGGTTCGCAAAAGCAGCAGTGCTCAAAAAATCTGGGATGATTTCGATGACAACATTCTTGTAGTAAACACGTAAGAATTTCTGGTGATTGATATGTCCTAACACAGGATAATATCGCCGTTGACAGACAGGCGTTGTTTTTTACTGTAATCGCGTAGTCACGTAGGGCTTTCCTTTATTTGATTTAATTTGAACTGATCCGTTGATCCTTGATCCTTGATCCTGGATCTAGTGATCCTTGCTCCTTTATCCTTGATCCGGTAATCCTTGATCCTATTTTTCCAGGAAACCAAACTCACTCGCTCACAGCGCCTCGCTCGCTCGTTTTAAGCAAATTTGCTTCGAACCAAGTCCTAAAACCAGATCGACTTTTAAGTCCCGAAAAATATGATTTACAGGATCTGAAATTGTAGCTTCTATCGATTAAAAGTCGCAGGGAACAGAGTTGATGCACTCAGGTTTCGGCAAAAATTTAGCGACAGCGGGTGAAGCTATTTTCGTTCCACCGCCATACTGTTGCTTTTACGGTATTATCTCCATGGATATACTTGAAAACCGCAACGACGACAGCTTCGAAACCCACGATTTTCTGTGGATATTAGATTTCGTTTTGGGATAAAGGACTGACAGTGAACAATTTGTGTTTTGCATTGGATTAAAGGGGCTAGGTCATGCAATTTTAGGCAATTTCAGCACTGATCGAATGGTCATAGAATTAACTAAAATATCAAAATAACTGTTCAAAACTATAGAAGAACTCTAAAAAAACACAGGGAAGCCAAGAAGAGACATGGATGGACAAAACTGGAGAGGATTCAAATGGATTGAGTTTGGGTAAATTTGAAAAACGTCGGCCCACCTTTTTTCAAATTTATATCAGTCTATATCAAAGTGTCATTTACACGGCTGGAAAATCATTCTCAGTTGTTATGTGGCCGTGATTTTGCAAATGAAAGACTCTTGCTCTGCCAATTTGACGTTAAGAGCTCATAATTAACAAAATTAAACAAAATTACCTAAAATAGCGTGACCTAGCCCCTTTAAGGAAGTAAGCGGCATTTTAAATCTGTTTTCCTAGTAAAGTGTTGTGTGACTTGTTTTTGGTCTCGTGGGCTGTATCAACTGAGCGTGCGTTTCCGAGATTTCTGGCCAAGTAAGGTGGAATTAAATTTAACAGCACTGGTTTGGTATTGCAAGAGTTCAGCATATTATAAAAATCACTCAATTCACCAGGCGACGGAGGTGCGATATCAGGGTTATCTTGCTTTGCTTCCTGCCTGATGTGAAATTAATATTTTCTACTCTAGAAGATAACGTAAGATGCCATAATCCATGCGAATTTTAACTTGATGCACCCCAGTTTACTTCATACTCTGTTGAAGGTCTGACTGCGATAAAACAAGACACTACCTTGCCCAGCCATGCAGCCGCGGCAACGCGCTTTTTGTACCTTTGGATTACGTTCTGTTATTATCCACAAAGAAACCAACGGATTGTTAAGTTTCTGTGAATGGCGAACTTTTTACAACAAACAACAAACTTTTCGGCAACGACATTTTGAATGAAGCCTGAAACCATGTGATTGTTAGCCTGCGAGCAGGCTCACTTGTAGGCACGGAAAATGCGAGCCGGCGAAGCCGGCGAGAGGAATGGGGCGAGGAAAAGTGACACTTTTCCTCGCCTCATTCTTCTCGCCGGCTTCGCCGGCTCGCGTTTACAAGTGAGCCTGCTCGCAGGCTATGTGATTTTAGGCTTGAAGACTGCGAAAGGCTGTGAACTGTTTTAGTGACTTGTTTCAAGCACCAAATACGATACTAAATAGACTTATTCTACCGGTGGTAAACATTCTGGATCAAAGTTCTTGTCGGAATTATAAATGGATCAATTCCGATATGAGAAAGCTTTTCTCTGTATCGTTCCCTAACTTTTGAATCAAGAATATAATAATCTCCAAGTTTCACGGGCTGATCAGTCATTCTAATTCCAACCTTGTTTTTTTCCTGTAAGTATTGAGGTTTCAAGCAAGCTAAAACGCCAATCGGATTCTACGACTTTGAGAGCATCAGATAAATTACTTTACGAGAGATTATCTCGCTAAAAGTAATTTTAAACGCAGCAAAAGTGAGCTCACTATGAACATTTCCGTATCTTTCTTCACAATGTATGACTCACGTGAAACACCAATATGGCACAGCCTCAATTTCAAGTATCTGTCCAAAGCTCGTGACGTCACGTAAAAACGCTGTATAGATTTAGCCAACCCTAATAGCGAAGCTCCTGTTTCTAATTTTACGAGGACTCATTGCGATTACTTGTTTATAACATAACAGCAACATTTTCTTGTCACTGTCGAGGCACATCCAAAACCAGTCGGGCAAACGGATTAAAAACTACTTGTTCGCTCACATTTTAGAGGAAAACAAACAAACAAATGAACTTTTTTTTTATGTCCAAAAGGGTACAGATAATTGTTATTTAAATCCAGTTGACAATAAAAATTCGATTTTCATTTAGCCTTTGGTAGATTGTGCCCGAAAAAAAAGCATATTATGTTTTTAGCAATGCTCATATTTTTTAGAAATTACGCTTGAAACCTTGAAACCTAAAATTATGTTACTTTCTGAAAATTATGCTCTCTGTCACCGAAATTATGCTACTTAGATCTTGAGTAAAATAAAGATCACCAGTAGCTTACCTCTATCAATTCTGACTTTAATGAATATTCATATACTCCACCTTCCAGTCTTACAGTCTTTAGCATCGCAAAAACGCATGTGCGCACCTCAAAAAGCCAAATGACAGGCGCACCCAACGAATCTGTTCCTCACATTATCTGTTCCCTAGAGGAATCTTGCTGGCTGGCAAAAATGCAGGTGTTTCGATGAGCTGAGTGGGAAATTTATTATTGCTAGAGGCTTTTCCTGGGAATTACTTACTTTTTCTAGCATTTCAACCCAAGCTGGCTGTAGAAACTCTGAAGACTGAGGACGACTAAAAAAAAAAAAAAAGAACCCCTTCCCTCTCCCAGAGAGTAGTCACAGGCATACGACGGCTGGTCAGAGTGATTGCACTTGCGGAAAAAAAAACCTGTTTTGTCCCGGTTTTGTCGCTTTTGTTAGGTCGTTTTGGATCGAAAGATTTGAAAGTGCGCGGAATTCCTGGCTGGGAAATAAATTTGATCAGCTGGCTAGGAAACCAACCAATTTTATCTAGCTGGCTGGGAAATTTCTTGTGTGTCTTGCTGGGAAAAAGAAACAGATAATGATTTCCCAGCAACACTGAAAAACACCTGAAAATGCCTTAATAACATTTATTTTCATTAACTGGGGTATAATAATACATTTTACAACAAATTGGTCGTTGGGTGCCCCTGAAATGGGAGATTAACAAATGCTATCAAAATCAACCGTTTCTGGGTTCTGGATGCGGGTCAGAAAGTTTTAGCCCGCATATTTGTTTTAGAAGCCATCCAAGCAGAGCCCTCAGCTCAGTACAAAGACAACTATGCATGTTGTTAATCTCTGTGTTATCGGTTATTGTACTGAAGTATTACGCAAGCCTGTAAATAGTCCACGAGAACATGCTCTTGTGAATCGTTAAACGATGAGTTAAGAATAGAGAATACTCGTTCAGCGGCGGAAGACGAGGGCTGCACCAGCAGAACCTTCATAAGGAAGGAATTTGTGGAGTAACTTCTTTCACTAAGTATGAGCTATTACTGGTATTCTGTTTTGTCGTTCTCGTTCTCTTTCGCTCACCTTTCGTTTCTGTTCTAGTCATAGGTCATCCAGGCATCATGTAACCTTATCAAGAACTATAGTTGACGTAGTATAGCCGTATAGCCCCGTCGAGCCACAGAAAGCGAGCGAAAATTGAAGCCTCGCTTATGTTTAGGTGAGTTAACCTGGGTTGAGCCTGCAATCCAATCGAAATACTTTCAAAACAAGGTATCGGCTGACCAGTATTACGTGATCATATCGCGGGCTCAAGCTTAAGCTCACTGAGGTCAGCCGGTTTTTTTTTTTTCTTTTTTTTTAAGTTGACCGCTGCGCTGACAAGGTACTGGTCTTCGATTGGATTGCAGGCTCAACCTAGGTTAACTTACCTGAACATAAGCGAGGCTTCATTTTTCGCGCGCTTTCTGTGGCTCGACGCGGCTACACGGCCATACTATATATCAACGAAAGTTCTTACACAGTCAACGCTTTTCGTGTTCAGGTGGAAAACGGTTTGGAACTCGGATGTCTTCTTTGTGCATTTTTCGCTGGTTTCAATATGATATATCATGATATCTGTGGTCCACACTGGCGGCTACGCAGCTATTCAAGTAAAGCATCAGCGGGATGTAAACTTAAAGCTGAATGTTTATTTTTAATTTGCTTAGAGCCACTTTTTTTTGTGTATTGCAATTTTTGGCATATCTTTAGAAGCTCTGATAAGGTTACATGATGCCTGGAGGACCTATTTCTAGAACAGAAACGAAAGGACTGAGCGAAAGAGAGCGACAACAACAAAACAGAATACCAGTAATAGCTCATACTTAGCACACAAATTCTTTCCTTGGGCACTAAACCGTTTGTTATTTTACGGATGCGTTATTTAAAGTGGATGCGTTTTTTCAAAAGGTGGTTTAATCGGTTCTTCCTTTGTTCAGGAATGAAAATCGAATTTTTATTGTCAACTGGAATTAAATAACAATTATCTGTACTCTTTTAGAGATAAAGAAAAAAATGATTTGTTTGTTTGTTTTGCTCTAAAATGCGAGCGAACAAGTGCTTTTTTAATCCGTTTGCCCAACTGGTTTTCGTTGTGCCTCGACAGTGACAAGAAAATGCCCTTATGTTATAAACACGTAATCACTATGAGTTCTCGTAAAATTAGGGGGAAATCTCACTAGCTTGTGTTTTGAGAAGTTTGTTTAAAGTACCTAAACGTTATTTCAGTGTTGGAGCGGATCTTGTTTGAAGTTCTTCCTTTCTTGGTTGCATTTCCGTATTTCAATTCTTAAACCAAGCCAACCTTGGCGTGTTTCAATGAAATACATCAAAATGTGAATGATTTCGTTTTCAGAGATAAAGTGAAATAAAGTACATCAGTAAAACTCTTCTTTGACCTTGAACTGACAAAGTTTTTTATTTTTATTTTATTTTTATGGCTTCTAATTTTAATTTAGCGTGATTCCTAATCGCTGGCTATTGACAGTTGACTCTGAAATGACATTTTTCCCTTTTCCATTCGCTCGCTGAGAGTGTGTTTGTTTTCTTGTAAAACTTATGCGGTTCAAGAAAACGCTTTAATTATTATAGCAGCAACAGAAACATCAAAACAAGGACAATTCGAAACCTTATATTTTCACTAACCCTAGAGACAATAAGAATAAATAACCAAGGAGCTCCGCTTTTAGGCTTGGCTAAATCTATATATTATGATTTCCCGCCAGAGAAACGCGGGTTGCCAAATACAACGCTGCGACGCAATTTCCCGCCAAGAAAAATTGTCTGAACACTCCCGTCCCCATAGGCTGTCCTGTCTCACCACCTCCATCCCGAAAGTCTGTATGCCGGGGCGTACGCTGACGTCAAAGCCAAAATTTCTCGCATGGATACATTTCACAAAAAATCTTACCCATGGTCCATTACAATGCACCATTTCAGTTCCTTTATAATATCATATTTTAACAACTCTTGTTTCTTACTGTTCATTTGATCAATTAATCCTGCACCTGCGATTACAAATTCCAGATAAAGGACATCTAAGTAAAGCATTGACATTAAACCGTGCAAAATCAATCGTTATTCATTACGTTATTCAGGCCTAACAAACGTTATCGTTATGGCCTTGTGTTTCCTTTACTTTTTGTTTCGACTGGTACATCGCCGTGTCCGCCGTGATCAAACCCTCCACTCCTTACATTTCCAACGACACTAAACTATGCAACGCACAAGGTTTTCATATTCAGTACTGAAGAAGAAAGAGCATTGTTCCTTTTTTTTTTCTTATGCTTACGTTATACTTATGTCTTAGTGCGAACGAGGATGAAATAAGCACAATCACAAGAGCAATGCGGTCAACCAATCATCGCTATCCACAAATAAAATGGCGGATCTTCATCTGCCATCTTGATTGAAGGTGAGTAAAGTTGGTATCGAGAATGTCGTTACTACTGCACCTGAGTATGTCCCTATACTTACGTTGTGTTCTTACTTGCTTTCAGGTTTATTGCTTATATGCTTGCGCTTATGTACCAGTGAAAGCAAGCCCTTACTGGTTCGTAGGCTCAAATCCTCCTTAAGGTTTCTTGTCTCAAGTTGTCTTTCCCAGTTGCTAAGCAACTACAATCGGTATCATATCATTGAGATCGGAGGCCATGCCGAGTGAAATGTAGCTCAAAAAAGATTTTTACCGTTAAGGCAAAATTCTCGCGCGCTCATTGGCTAATTTCTATTGTCAATAAGCGGGCCGACACATTAATAGAAAGTTTCCGTTTTTCCAATAGCCAATAAGAAAGCGAGGCAAGTTATGAATTTAATAGGTGGCGCCAGATTGAATAAAATTGAAGTTTCTCGCATTTTTGTCTCGCGTTCTTCTCGTGTTTTGATTTAATTTTGACCCCTCTGCCTTTTTGTTATTGTAAAAAACAAACTGATGTCAGTATTATCATTTCATGCGTCTGCCCTGTTATTGACAATGAATTTCGTCGTAACATTGTCAAAGTAGTCTGCGGATCCACTCGGCTATCTCCTCGTGGATAGACAGCTACTTTGACAATATTATGACGAAATTCATGATCAATAACAGGAAAGACGTATGGAAAGATTAAACTGACATCAGTTTGTTAAACTGAGTATTAAACTGCCTTTTTTTCCTTATAGAGATTCCATAAGTCCATTTGAAACTCAAGTTCGTGTTTATATTTTGTAGAATATCTTGCATTTCTTCGTTTCCTCTCATTATTCTAAAATATTGGTGTGCAAAGTGCGAACCAGAGGCGATCATTTCAGTAAATTCTTAGAATTTCAGCAACTTAAATGTGCAACGCCTCTTTTAAGTAAAAGAAAGAATTGAAAAACAAAAAGTGTCAAACACCAAAAGACAATTTTCTTGAGGCAGGCCTTTCTGCATAGACTTCCTGTATGTTAAGAGTCACATTCAACCAGTGCTCAAAATAGCTGTGACAATATAATTAAGATACTGGTAAACACAATTTTATTTTTCAGCTCACGTAATATGCGTCTACAGTAAATTGAACAGAACAATTAAAGTTTTTCGTTTGCTTACTGATACTTCAGTGTTATACTTTTCAGTGATGTAAAGAGCTCTACTTTGTCCATTCTCTCCGGGATTATTTTTACCTCCTTTTGTCCAAATTCGGTCAAAAAATATCTTCGAGCTAAAGTTATAAATAGTGGAGTGATGTTAGCAATGCATACCACTCGTTATATTTGTCTCCATCTCATCTTCCCTTGATGAATAAACAAACTAGACCTTAGCATAACAACCAGATCAAATCAATGGTTAGAGAAGAAATTAAAAGGAACGGAACAATTTACTGTCTCCGTAAGAGATATTCAGTCTCTGTGTATATTCGAGTTCAAATTTTCATTATTGCGGGAAACTTTCGGTCAGCTAGAAATGATGTGTTGTAAACAAAACGCAATACATTGGAATTTAAAGTAATATCATTTCGTTATACTTCACATCATCGTGTTTTGTTGATTTTTGTTTTTGCTCTTTTTATATTATATTATGGGTAAGTGATTTATCATGACGTGGATAATAACCAGAGTAGCCAGAGCTTTAGTGTAGGTGATTATCATGTTGAAGAATTTTACTTGCGGGCGAGGTAGTTGCTATATATATATATATATTTTTTTTCCTCTTATAAACTCAATCCTATGCAAAACGCTGCTGGTAGATGCTGATTCCGTTTTCCTCCTTACTGAGGAGGACCTCCGGTTTAAGGGGCAGTCAATAGTGCTTTTGAATAAACCAAATTGTTCTGCCTCACGTAATATTTAAAAGGCTTCTGCGATCAAAAACGTTTCTTTTACTTCTTGTTTCAAAAAAAAAAAGCGGTTTGTTTGTCACTAGACAGGCGAAAGTTTAAGCCTTCGTTTCACCAAGTTTGTTTATTTCAACTGACGATACTCCTGTTCTCTTGGTGGCAGCTGAATTCTTTATCGGAACATTTCATTGACATCCACCTAAATATGAAAAAATGGCGTTGAGGTGTTTTTAGCGGGGGTCCAGTCGGCAAAGACCCATACCTTTTTTTCGTTTGGTTCTCACGTGATTAACCAAGCGTCCGTCCGTCAGTCTGAACAGACTCTGGGGGTGGGGGTGGAAGACTAAGAAGGAAAGGGAGGGGAGTCTCGCGAAGGCATTAAATATTAAACTCAAATTTAGCGAAACGATTAAACCCATTCGAATAAAACAAAACACGCGTGGAATAGGAGAAGAAACCCAAGGTGCAGAAGACATTGTTTGAGCCAAGAACAAAGTGCAGTCTTAACCGACAAAGAGGAAACGAAGAAGATCGACAAAGAAAGCGGCTTAGGGCTGGAGAGAGAAGGTGAAATTTCAACGAAGAAAGCAGCGAGGCTGAGAGAAGCCGAGTAAGGAGAAGAAGAGAAAAGAAGTAGAGAACGCCATGAGGCTGCAGGAAGTAAGGAGAGGATGAACAGAGAAAATTACAAAGAAGAACGCCTCGAGGTGGGAAAGGCAAGGAATAGAGCATACATGCGACAAAAAAGCTATGATCATGAACAACGAGAAAGAGAAATACAAAGGCGAAGAGAACGGCGACAGAAGTGCGGAAGCCATATGAAGCTATTAGCTGGAAGGTGAGTAAGGTTTACCTTTTGTGATGCTTTTACGGTGAAGTGGGTTAGGCAACCATTTTCACTAATCGCTGCCAAAGGAGACAAAATTACAAAAGCTAAACACTTTTAAATGACCACGGTTAGTTTCCCTCTTACTTTTTTGTTATTTTTCATGCCTCGCTGCCTTGCTATTTCATCGGGAGAAATGGTGCGACATTTACGCATATCAATGAGCCATTGCAGCGGACTATTCAAGCGTGAATGCGCGATAAAAGCGTCAAAATAGTAAAGAAAATGGATGTTTCGGGGGCGATAGAATGACTAAAATCGTCTTTTCTGGACGTAAAAATGCAACTTCTTTAACATAATAGAACGGATTCTTATACTTAAAGGGTTAATATATCATGGTGGCCTAGGTTTTTTTTTTTTGGGGGGGGGGGGGGGGGGGGGATTTTACGATAAAACCGCAAAAAAAAAAAAAAAAATCCTGCCGTGTTGACAGATTCTGACATATTCCAACAATCACATGATATCGCCTGTTAAGCCAACAGCGCACATTATAATTATCAGAGAGTTTTGCCGTCATTGTTGTCGTTTTCGTCGGGCATATCCGACCTCCCGACGCTACAACTAATGCACTTTTTGCAATGTTTTAGGCAATGTTTGAATTTGTTTTCGTTGGCCAGATAAGGCTTTTTTGCTGTTGCTCTAATGAAACTGAGGGGCTAAGGGGGTAATTGCATTTGAGGTTACGATGGTTTTCAGGGTTATCTTAACTGTTTATTTTTACGTAAGGAGTTAGGTCAGGAGTCGGTCAGACGGACACTTCAGTTTCTTTGTGTTAGGATTAAGGGGACAGTTGATGGTATTTAACACACATCGCTTACGTGCCTTCACCCTGAACAGCATCCCATATCTTTCTCTTCACCCCCTACCTGCACTAGTTGGCTTTTGATACTTTTTTCTTTAAATTCGCCACTTTTTTTCAGGGCGTGATGCCATAAACAGTCAGAACCCAGAAATTCCATTTACCATGGAGATTGAGGACAGCGGCAAAGTATACATTTCCAGGACTGATTTGTTATACGTGAAAACGACACACCACATCAATGTGGAGCGCTGCTTACAGACTACCATCTCTAAAACCTTACGTCACAAAAAGCAACCACCAAATGGACCTTCACAAGAGAAGCAATAATATAATTTGCGACTTACCTGACAGCTTACCGGACGGAACTAAGTACCATAATAGTGTTCGGTAACATACAACTCTTACAGGAACACGAAACCAAACGATAAACGAAAGAAATGTCATGTTACAGGTTAAACTAAATTCAGCTAGGTTAAAGTGATTTCAATATATAATTTATCTTAAACTATTTACCTAGGCTAAAATGTTTCAAACCAGTTTATTATCAACTGTCTAAAAAAGGGTTTGGCCTGCCCTTTTCTTCCGGGATGTAATAAAAAAAACGGGGCTTGGATTTTTAGGGGGGTTAAGAAAGATAGCAATAAATAGAAAGGAAATAAAAAAAAGAAAGGAAAAAGCGAAATCATTCTTGCAAATCTTCTTTTCTCTGCTTTCTCCTCATGTCCCTCATGTACCTAGTCCTCTGTTGCTACTCACAATCGTTACCAGTCACCCAGCATCTCTTTCCTCTCAAACCTTCCATGCCACTCCTGAGATTCCAACCACTCCCCACGTACAATTGTGATCGTCCTCTTCAGTTACCGCTACGCCATCGGGTTCAAAACTAAATATCCGCCGTCCATTTTTTTCTACCAAGGAGTCTAGGCTATTTCCAAGCCTCTGCGGTAGCTACATTTTTGCACATGCGTAAATGACACAATGTGAGACTTATAAAAATATAGCTTATCACCCGTTATGTTTACCGATGGAACTGCCAACGGCAGTGTTTGTGTGAACTCTGAGTTCTTTAAGTTAAAGTGCCTATAAACCCGAAATTTTTTTCTTGCTTCGAGAAATCTTTGTATCGCTCTGAGCAAAATGGCGCAAAAATTTCTGTTTTTGGTTAAAACCGGAATTTTTTACGAATTTTTAAAGTGCGGTGTTCTCTGCCCGCGACCGGGTAAAAGGGAGACTGGGCCTAGTGACGTAATTCCCGGACATTAGCATCAGGCAAATCAACAGAGGAGACGCGTAGTTTTGTAGTTTTCCCTGCGGTGCCGGTGAAAACAATTTCTGTTCGGCTGACGTTCGTAACCAGCGTACGTGTTAATCAAGAAATGGCTTCGAACGACTTTATTCTGTCCTCCGGTTCAGATACGGAAGTTTCAGAAATGGAAGATTACGAGCTGGAAGTTGAAGGTTCGCCAAACTCGAGCTTTGCGGCCAGCGATGAGGAAGACACGCACGAGGCATATGCTGACGATCCCCTAGCGGACGAAGAGTGGCTAGAGTTGTACTTCTTCCTTCGCTTTTGCTTTTCGCTTTCACTTTTACCGTAAAACGGTATGGGATGAAGCAGTATCCCTTTCTCTTTGCTTCGAACATTGCTACAACCGAAAACAACACATTTCTCAGGCATTGCTTCACCTCTGATGGAAGTCACAACTTGCGAAACTCACAGTCCGGGTTTTACGTCACGAATTACACTCGACCCATTCCCTTTCGGCAAGCTCACCAGCTTGGTAATGGATTTTCGAATCTCGCGTCTCCGCCACTTTGAAAATTCGTAAAAAATACCGGTTTTAACCAAAAGCAAAAATTTTTGCGCCATTTTGCTCAGAGCGATACAAAGATTTCTCGAAGCAAAACAAAAAATTCGGGTTTATAGGCACTTTAAGGAAATGGTGAACGAGCCGTAAACACCCCACAAAATATATAAATAGCAAAACAACATCATTTATTGTTGGCGACTGTTACGCAGAAGCTAAAGGATGGTTAAATTTATCTGAAGAACAGTGAAAATGCCCAGATCTCTCCAGTCAAACAAGAGCGAAAATTGCCTGTAAGGAATGTGCTCTTGATCGTCAACAGTGACAACAAAATGTTGTTCCGAAAAAGGAATTACATAGAACACTCTCAGAAGCACATTTACTTAAAGTACCGCGCAAAAATAAGTTTTCTGACTTTCCCATAAACACAACATGAGATATATTCACGGTGAACCAAGGAATCCACTGATCGACTCAGGATCTACTTGAACAGGCAAACATTTGCAGTTTAATTAAAGAAAAGAACTTTTCACACAGAAGGAGAAGACAAAAAAGTCGAATTTATTGGTAGCACAAAAGTTCAACCCAGCGCAGCAATTAATCTTCCCGCCAAAGTCAAGAAATGCTGCAAACAGTGAAAGAAGATAAAAACTAAGTTTATAAAAGGGTGACAATGTTGGTCAAAGAAAAATATATTACAATCTGCAGTGCAAAAGATTTTTTAAGGTCAACTTAGGCTTAATTTTGGTTAACATACATGGAAATCAATTGACTTATTATTCAAAAGTAAATAATGAAGAGAACTTTATAGGGTTGAGCATGTTTGTCGTTTTAGTGTAATGGTGAAGACTACAGATCTGGAGGGTCCGAGTTCGTGTACCGGCAAGTACACAGTACAGATCTTTATTCCTTACTATATTGCTGGTTTTCACTCACGTGATCAACAGCCATGTTTTTCAACGAAAACAAAAGGAAGCGTTTGCATAATAATAGTTAAATTCCCGGAGGATTTGGTCGGGGCACCAACATGGCCGCCTTTTCTTTGTTTAGGGCACCAACATGGCGGTCGTGACGTCATGTGAAAACCGAGAATTGTAACGTTCATAAGTGTATGAATGAAGAAAGTGATAAGATAATACGAAACATTGAGAAGATGTGTTGAGGTGCGTAAGACAAAGCTTGAGAAAAGGTATAAGTGTTTTCAGTTCCTTTTGGGGAGGTAACTAGGCGAAGTGCATATTCAACCTAGGTAAAATGAAGATCACCTTTTTTAACCTAGGGAAAAACGGCTTCATCCTGAGACCGGATTTGACCAACAACATATACAAGTACTTGCTAATAAATGATGGATTTTTCTTGCTGTTTAGCACTTTCAATTTAAACCTAGCTTAACATAAAATGACCTAAGCTGGAATCATTTTAACCTTAATTTAACTTCAGCCTGTAACATATAGCCGAAATGAAGAAGTGATTCTATCACTTGTCTGGACGATTTAAGCAGTTGTCTCTTATGGACACCTGAAACATTCGGGTGGCTTCAACGGGATTCCAGTCAATGACCTCTGTGATGCTGGTGCAGTGCTCTTCCAACTGACCTATGAAGCCACACAGGTCAATTCGTTGGGCTCATTTGTTCCCACATATTTGAAGTGCGGGTAATAGCTCAAATGTAGAAGCTCAGTCCTGGTGATATCCTGGTTTGAGTGAATTCACAATGCCGTACTGTTTCAGTGGAGTCTCCGTACAAATTACGACACATTGGTGTCTTATAGATCTTATCATCATTATGTTTGATCGATGTGAAACGTCAACTATAAAATGTCAAGGTATTTATAGCCTTCCTCTTTCACGTCTCTAATATTCTGGTGGTCTGATAGGTATATTCTGCAGCTGCCGGCCTGTCCTGCTCTTCTTATTTCTAGGACAGCACACTAGTCTAGCCCAAATGGCATTTTAATATCTCGAGATATTACAAGTCAGCGGTCAGCATGAGAGCTGGACGTGCTTTAGCTCGCTCTCTCCATTTTCTATTATTTTCGACTTTTTGGTGCGTTAGTGTTTCATCCAACATTGCAATATGCCCCCCGATATTTAGTGACACTTCTTTTGGGACTGTTGGCGAGCTTTTACATTGTACTGAAGTCCCACTTTTGAACTATATTTTTGTCATTTGTTTGTTACATAAGCGTAAGAGGCATTTCTTCTTTCGTAAAATTAGGTATTATAACAATTCATCTGCCTCATTCCAACTGGATAACTTATTGTTATGTGGGGATATTCATCCGAATCCTGGTTATGGCAGTACTGCACACGACAACATTACTCATGTTAGAAGAAAGCAGTCCACGTGGAAGCATCCGTGTGGAGTTTGCTCTAATTCTGTTCGCTCAAATCAAAAAGGAGGTCTCTCTGACGGCTGTTGTAGATGGCACCATATCAAGTGTATCAACATGGATATCAGAACATATATTGATTTGGGTTCCTCCGATGAAACTTGGTACTGTTCCAATTGTACTTTTCTCTTTAACTTCGCCGATACGTTCCTCGAGGAATCTACTACGGGAGATATCAATGCCAGTTTACAGTCGTCGCTTTCAGGTTCTACTGACTGTGTGCGAAATATTTTTACCAAAGTTTTATTTTTAAATGCCAGAAGTATACGGAACAAAGTTTTTGACCTACAAGCATTGCTATTTATGGATTCGTTTGATGTTGTTGTTATAGTTGAGACATGGCTGGATCGTAAATATCAGGACTTTGAACTCAAGCTTGAAGGCTATAATATTTTTCGGAAGGATAGATGTAATAGACGGGGTGGTGGAGTGCTCATAGCTGTCAGGAATCATATTTCTTGTATTCACAAGTCTGACCTGGAGGTTAAGTTAGAAATGATAGCTCTTGAAATTCGTCCAAACCCTACTATTTGTGTACTCCTTTCTGCATTTTATAGACTACCGGACGCAGATGAGTTATTTTTGTCACAATTTAGAGAGCTTTTGGTTAAATATTCAAGAACAGGTCTTTCAAATCTTGTTGTAACTGGTGACTTTAATTTTCCACATATTGATTGGAATCTTGGATGCCCTACGAAGCCAGACCCTGAAACTGAGGATCTTTGTAATATTCTGGATGATATCTTTTTGGTACAAAAGAACCTCCATGCAACTCGAGATCTAAGAAATTCTGGACCTTCTGGCAATATTTTGGATCTGGTCCTAACCAATAATGACATCCTGGTTGAGGATGTAGTGGTGCATCCGCGTGCATTTGACTCAGACCATCATTCAATTACCTTTAAGTTTCATGCTGAGATGAGAAGGCCTAAGAATATTCAGGGAAAGGTATATTGCTACAAAAAGGTTGATTTTAAAGGTTTGCAGGAGACCTTACAATCTATTTCCTGGAATCTAGTTACATGCGATAACTGTATTGATACAGGTCTGATAAAGTTTCAGGATCTTCTGTTTTGCTGCTGTCAATCAACATATACCACAGATAACACTCAAGCGACGCTCTAGGCCTCCCTGGATTTGTAACGATATAATGAAACTAATTAGGAAGAAGAGGAAATTATGGAAGCAACTCAAATCTAATGGTTTATCATATTCTTAAAATTCAAGGAGCTGAGAAAGAAAACAAAGAGACTTATTAATACAAGTTATGATAATTATCTTAAATCTCTCTCTGGGAAACTTCAGGACAATCCCAAACATTTCTGGTCATTTTACTCCGTTAAATCTAAAACTAAGAGAATTCCAGAGACTGTTATTATGATAATGTTTGTTCTACAGACACGTCTTCCAAAGTGGAACTTTTTAATAAGTTCTTCCACTCAATTTATTCAATAGATTCAGTTGATGTTAACGGCCCGACTACAGATGTTGTGAATCCAAACTTGTTACTGAACGTTACAACTACAGCATTTGAAGTGCAGGGAATTCTAAGAAGGCTTGACATCCATAAATCACCTGGTGTGGATAATATACCATCCAGAATTCTACAAATCTGTGCGAAGAAATTGTCGGTTCCCTTGTCACATTTGTTTAATCTATCTCTAAGGTCAGGAGTCATGCCCACTTTGTGGAAATCCGCTAACATCACTCCAATACATAAGACCAATAATAAGGAATTTGTGGAAAATTACAGATCAATTTCCCTGTTACCTATTCCAGCAAAATGTTTTGAGCGTCTTGTGCATACTGCTATTTATGCATATGTTTCGCCTTATTTAGCGGAGTGGCAGCATGGATTCGTAAAGGGGAAATCATGTGAGACACAGTTGGTCCTCACTCATCCTCAATGGGTCACAGCTTTGGACGAGGGACGACAGGTGGATATTGCTTTCTTAGACTTCTCCAAGGCTTTTGACAGAGTGAATCATTCAATCTTACCGCGGAAGCTCTGTGGTTTTAGAATTTCTGGCTCCCTACTACAGTGGTGTGAGAGGTACTTGAGTAATCGTTGGCAAAGAACTGTGTTGGATGGTGTCTCCTCCACCTGGTTAGAAGTTCCGTCTGGTGTCCCACAGGGCTCCATTTTGGGGCCGTTATCTTTTTTAGTTTTTATTAGTGAGTTACCCGATGTCGTTCTCCCTGGAAATACTATTGCGCTTTTTGCTGATGATTGTAAAATTTCAAGAGTCATTGATGATGCTAGTGATCAATGTTGTTTTCAACGGGACCTGGATAATCTTCATCAGTGGAGTATTCGCAATGCCATGGTTTTTAATGTCAAAAAGTGAAAAAAGTTATAAGATTAACAAAGAAAAGGCAACCTTTAGTCTCTAATTATTCCTTGGATAATTCTCCTTCGGAAGAAGTTAAATAATTCAAAGGCTTGGGAGTTACAACTACTGATAATTTTAACTGGAACTCGTACATTGATATTATTGTGTCGAAAGCAAACAGAATGTTAGGGTTAATTAAAAGGACATGTAGAGGTCTGGACGATACTAAGACTCTGAGAACTCTCTACTGCCCATTGGTTTGATCGAATGTTGAATACTGCTGTGTGGTATGGTCACCCTGTACCAAAAATAACATAGAAAAAGTTGAAAAGTACAAAGAAGAGCAACCACGTTCATTTTGAAGACTGAGGACAATTATGAGACCCGTTTAAAGAAACTAAATTTGATGTCACTTAAAAATAGGAGAATTCTAGCTGATGATACTTTTTTATATAAAGCTCTCAATGGAATAAGTGATATCAATATTGATTCTTACGTTGATTTTTATTCTGATGCTGATCACTGTTCATTTAGGAAATATGATGATTTATCTCTTAAAAAGAAATATGCAAGAACAAATCCACTCCAATATAGTTTTTTTTCACAGGATAGTTGACTGCTGTAATCTTCTGCCCTACGATATTCGTAAGGCAGTAAGTGTTAATATTTTTAAGTGGGGAGTTAAGAAAGATTTATTGGACAATACATTAAATTAGTTATCCATTGTTGAATTATTGATTTTATTTCGATTTTACTACTGTATTTTCGTATTTTGTATTAGTATATATTCATTGGTGATCTGTTTTTTTCTTTTTTTGTGGGGACCTGGACTCCTTTACGGATTATCCATATGGCTATTAATATTATTCTTAGTAATATGCATTACCTTTGATGCCATTTAATTGTAAAAAAAAAAAAAAAAAAAAAGAGGAAATATTTACCACCTTAATAAGCGAGTCTAGTTGGTCTTTTATAGCCACATTCAACCTCAGATCGTCTATGAAAAGTAAGGGATTAATTGGCTTCACATCCTTTGCCAGTCTGTATCCAGCTCTCAACTTTCGAAATACTAGAGTCACTGTCTTCCAGGTCACCACAATGTTGCTTAGTATAGAGATCATATTCTATATGATCTCCAGGCTTTTTAGCATCCACGAAAGTGGCACCATGTCATATGCCTCCTCGAAGACTACCCAAGCCATTGACAAATTGTCAACCTTCCCCGGCAGTTCTTCAAGAGTGCCCAGCTTGTGTACAATCAATTGGTCTTTCGTTTCTTGGAATCCCTTCCTAGAACGCTTCTGTTTATCTGCTAGAAGTCCGTTTCTCTCCAAGTTATAGTATAACTGCTCCCCGTGATCGATTCCTGTCATTAACTTGCACTACATTGGCAAGCAGAAAATAGGGAGCTAGTTTCTGGCCTCAAAAGCCTTTGCTCCCTCCTTCTGAATCAAAACTGTTCTTCCTCTGAACATCCACTCCGGTACATTTCCTTGATGTACACAGTGCTACAGTGTTGCAGGTTTTTTTAACCAGTACCACCCCTGAACCAGATCCGGAGCGGCTGTAGTTTTTTCCAGTTTTAATGCCTTCGGAAGGATGTTGATATCCTTCCTCTTGCAACTCTGTTGCACTGAATTCCTATTCAACTTCCTCTAGCCGATATACCATCCCATTGACTAATTTCATCCGACCAGATCCTGCTCCAATATCTGGTTCTTTTGGTGGAGTCAGGTAACTTTGTTTCTCCTCCTTTCTTTCAATTTGGTGTTTTGAAAAACAGTTTCTAATAATTATCTTGAAACGGTTAGTTTTGTTTGAACTGTTGACATCTTTCGCCATACCTTTTGATCTTATTTCTACCTGCATTTTAATTCCATCTGCCTTTTAATACGTCCTTAACACACAAACTGCTGATTTCCTCAAGACTTCCTCAGTTTTACTCAGGCTATTTTTCTTGATTCGTCTTTTCCAGAATGGCACTCCAAGTAATCTTCCTTTCCTTTCAGTGTGACACAGTAGATAACTCAGCTCTGTGATGTTATGGCTGTGAATCCTCTTGACTGCCTCATTAACTTTTCCAACTTCTGTCTTCAGCTTTTCGCTAGCACATGACTTCAGTGATCGTAATCATGCTCTCTGTTTCAGACGGATCACTTTTAGAATCCTGTCAGGGAGAGCATCGAAGTCAGGGCTGATCTCTCTTGTGGATCTTCAACTTGAGATACAATGGTTTCTCCTTCAGGTGGTATGTTGTATTCACTCCGGTGTCGCTCTTGGATAACAGGTGTTTTTTTGTTGTTGTTATAATCTGGTGTATCTGTTACAATATATATTTTTTTTGTAATATAAAACTTTTTATTATTGTGTTACACCTAAACAATACATACAACGCTTATAAATTACTTAATAATACAAATCACACCATTAATTACAATATCAAAACAAAATAGACTACTAATTACAACTCAGTAAATAACTACAAGATAACACTACTACATTAACACTCTTACAATAAATTTGAACAACAACAGTTAAAAATAAATAAATAACACAAATAATTATCTTCATCATCATCATCATTATTATTGTCAAAGAATAATAATAAAAAGTCAGAAGAGAGACACATGGAGAACACCCACACTACAAGCCTACATATGCATATGCCAAATGCTTTTCCCATTTCTTGGTATGTTTAGTTAGTGGACCGATGGGTCAATGGAGCAATCAGTCAACAAGGCTTGGATTTTCAGGATTTTATTGAAAAACAATAATGTGGTAATCTGAAGCTGCAATTGCAAAATCAAAGAATATTGGAAACAAATACCTTTCTAACGAAAAAGCCAGAAAAAGGGGTTACGAAATCAAAGTACTTACATTTGTCCAGCCTTGTCAGGTACATAGATTTAAAGTCAGAAAAATACAAACTTCCAATTGAAAAAAGGCCCTTAATTAAAAACACCCTAGTAAACCATGCATTACGAATACTAAAAGAGACGTGTTACATATAAAATCACGTGAGCTTAATGGCCGTAAATTAGAGTCCAGTCCGTTGCGATTTCGGTAACGCAACATTCCCCCCCGCAATGGGGAATCCCATTCTATTCAGGAAAGCCTTCGGCAGGATAAATTAGGCAAATCTTGGTGATGGGACGCATATACGTCCCTGAAGAACTCTTGACTTGAACGTTTCGTACAATGCCATCTTCTCCTGGGAACACTTGAAGAATTCTGCCTGCGCTCCATTTTCCGCGAACTGGGTTTGCATCTGCTACGATAACAAAGTCGTCAACTGCTACATTTCTTCTTTGGACATGCTATCTCTTTCTGGGTACAAGGCGTGGGAGGACATCTCGAGCCCATTTCTTCCAGAAAGAGTCAACTATTTTCTGGCAGAATTCAAATCGATGACGGGGATTCTCCGTACGGCGGAATGGACCCTGAGGAACTGTACTTGATGCTCTCCCCAATAGGATATCGTTTGGGCACAGATAGGCCCCATCGTCGGGGTCGTTTGGAATCCTACCAATGGGTCGTTGATTGACCAAATTTGCCACTTCAAGAAGACAGGTATAGAGCTCAAAGGGAGTAAGCACCGTGTCCCCAATAGCTTTCTTGAGTGCTGTCTTCACGTTTTTAACCATAGCTGCCGAACAACCATTCTGGTGAGGGGCACTGGGCGTGGTAAATTGCCATTTCATTCCTCGGTCGGCACAGAATTCTTTAAGTTGTCTTTGATTCCATCATTCTAGCATCAGGCGTAGTTCATTCTCGGCTCCTAACATTTGTGAACCATTGTCGGATATAAGGACTTTGGGATAACCACGTTAGGACAAAAACCTCCTCAGGACCTGCAGGAACTCCATTGTAGTGAGGTCGATAGCCAGCTCACAATGAATGGCTCTTGTGTTGAGGCATGTGAATATTACCCCATAATGCTTCGCGGTTTTGTTCCTTCCGACTTTGACTTTCATTGGTCCAAAGTAGTCACATGAAGTGTATAGGAATGGGGGTGTGTAAGGCTGTTGGCGACAACCAGGTAAGTTCGCCATGAACTGGGATTCTACCTTGGCTTATGTTTCTTTGCAGAAGGTACATCGTTGTTTTACAATCTTGGCAATGTTGGTTCCTTTGACTATCCAATAATTTCGTTTGGTCTTGGCGGTCGTTGCGGCAACACCTGGATGTCCTATTCGGTGTGCATTGCGAGTGATCAGAGTGGATATCCAGTGGTCATGAGGCAAGAGCGCAGGGTGATTTCCTACATAGGACAGCAGGTCTGGGTTGACACGCCCACCGACTCTTATGATACCTTTCCCGTCGAAAAACGGACTAAGCGTTTTTAAGTCTCCTTTTTCCATTCTCTTATAAAGGCTACTCTGCGCTTGCTTGGTCCAGTATTCTTCCGAAACTTGAATTTCCTCTGCACTTAATGGACCGACTCGTTTTTCTTGGGCGTTGGTTTCTTGCCTTGACCTGGGACGTAGGTTGTGACAAAACCGAAACACATAAGCAGTCACCCTTAGCAGTCGCCTCCATGCTGAAAACTCTCGGCAGTTCAGGACAGGCTGGCGGACAGCAACAACACAGGTGATTTGGACCTTTGTTCTTTCCTTATTCACTTCTGCAATGTCGGGCAAGCCATGTTCCATAGGCCAAAGCTCCTCAGGAAGCTGTAAGAACTCAGGGCCATTAAACCATCTGCCATGTACTTCGCCTGTTGAAATACCCTTGGTCAAGTCGTCGGCAACGTTTAGTAAAGTGGGGCAGTGTGACCAATTTTCGGGCGAGGAGTTAGATTGAATCTCAGCAGCACGGCAAGATACGAAGGGCTTAAAGCTGCGTGTTTCCCCCTTAATCCAGGCCAGGGCGACCCGGCTATCTGATAAATAGCGTACTCGTTCGAAGTTGAATCTCGATTCTTCTAGAATAGACTTTCCAAGGCGACTTCCGAGCACAGCAGCTTGTAATTCAAGCCGCGGGTTTGTTAGTTCCTTGAGGGGAGCTACTCTTGTTTTCGCGGCAACAAATTTTGTACCAAACCTTCCATCAACGAGTTTCCATCTTGCGTAGGCACATGCTCCGAATGCCAGTCGTGAGACATCGCAAAAGACAACCAAGGAAGGGTCACCATGGGCGCCAGGCAGAGTCAGGCAGCGGTCAAACTTAACATCGTTAAGTGCGGTCATCTCTTCAAACAAAGTCATCCATTTGATCCTCTCGTTGGGTGGCACTTCTTCATCCCAACTAAGGCCAATCTGCCAAAGTTGTTGCAAAGCGATTTTTGGTTTAATAAGGACTGCGGCACCCACTTTAATTGGATCGAAAATTCCCGCCAACTTGCTGAGAATTTGACGTTTCGTTAGCTTCATAGGGCCCACTGTTGCATTGTCCTTCAAACTGTCTGATTAGATTCTGATCTTGAATGAAAATTTATCTTCTTTAGGAAGCCAGACAGTTCATAAAACTTTCTCTGTATGTGTTTCGCCTCCAAGCACGATTTCCTCTGAATTTTCTTTAGAATCCAGGGTTACATTTGATGTCCACTTCTTGACTTGAAAACCACCAGTAGCGAGTACTTCATCAATGTCAGCGATCAGCGTTTTAGCTTCATTAGGATCCACGGCCGAGTCGCACATGTCGTCTACATAAGCGTTGTTAAGGATGGCTTTAGCGGCCTTTGGTTTTGCGTCTTGATTTAGTTTTGCCGTTTTGCGCATTGCTGTGATGGCCATCGCTGGTGCTGGCCGGTCTCCAAATGTGAGAACGGTCTTAACGTAAGTGTCCGGCTCATGTTCCGTTTCGAAGTTTCTCCATAGGAATCTGTGGACATGTTGATCAACTGGCGGGATGGCAACCATGTGGTACATTTTCGTTATGTCACCACAGACGGCAATTGCATTTTCTCTAAAACGTAACACAACACCAAATAGGTTGTTCAATAGATCAGGTCCCTTGTACCAATAGTCGTTCAGGCTGTGACCCTTAAAGGAAGCTGAGCTGTTGAACACGATTCTGATCGGTGTAGTCTTCTTTTCTGGGCGCACAACAGCATGGTGGGCTACATAGTGCACTGTTCCCTTCCATTCCTTCTTCTCTTCTTCCGTTAGCTTTCTTGAAAACTTCATTTCTTCCATTTCCTTAATCTGTGCGTTGTAACTGTTGGTATGACCCGGCTGTTTCTTGAGGCGTCGTTCTGTAGATTCCAGTTTCTTTAGAACTTGTACATAGTTATTAGGTAAACAGCTTGGGTCCCTTTTCCACGGATACTGCATTATCCACTTGTCTCCTTGCAATTGACAAGATTTCGCGATCATTTTTATCTCGGCGCGTTCTTGTAAGGCCATTTCGGTGGCTTTACATGTACATGGTGACACGGACACGCCCATAGATTCAGTTTTCCAAAATTCGGTGAGGTCGACAGGCTCGGCTAGACGGACGTGAAGGACTTGTTTGGTTTCAGGCTGAGCATCGTCTGAATTTGAGCCGAAGATGACCCACCCCAGAGGGCTTCTTCTGGCAACGAGACCATCAGTGACCTTCGTTTCTCCGACATGGAACCGAGGGTAATTAATTCCAATCAGAAGATCGATTGGACCTTCTTTACGGTAAAGCTTGTCTGTGGGTATTTCAAAGACACTTCATATGTGATCCATGTCTAATTTGGGGGAGTATTCGGATATCTGGGAGATTCCCACGGCTTGAATTGTTTGAATTAACTTCCCGCTGTCGGCATACAATGGCACCTTGTACACTTTTGTGTCGAGCTCTTCTTCAACTCCGCCCACTTTGGTTATCACAATCTTCCAACACAATCTAGTCCAAGCTCCTCGGCGCGCGTACTTCGGATAAGACTGACTTAAGCTCCGCTATCGTAGAACACGTTGGTTTCCGTAAGATCGCCTTGTTTTCCTTTCATGAAGCCAGATATTAAGGGCAAAATGGCTCTGCTGCTGTCTTGGATAAAGGCCACGTTCAGGGTACTTGAACTTTCCTCATGGAGTAGCTCGTGATGACGCCTCTTGCATGCGGAGCCATCGGAACATTTCTTCCCACTCGGTACTCTGCGTGAACAGTTGAAGGAGGTATGTCCCTTTCCACGCTTTAAACACGAGAAACATCCTCGTTGCTCCTTAACAATTTTCCATCGCTCGCTTGATGTCATGGCTAAGAATCTTGAACATTGATCCACATAGTGCTCACCTTTGCAGACGTAACATTGCTTGCTTCTGCGATCACCTAGTTTGCTTGTAACGCCACTTTCGTGTCTGCGTTCCTCAAAAGGGTCGTTCGAGCCGATGAGATGTACTGCTGGACGAGACGTTGTACCGCTTTTCCGTATTGTAGCGCCAGAACGTAGGCGTGCTGTCATTTCGCTCTCCATCCAGCAGAGGAGATTGTGCATGGAAGGGTCGAGGTTTTGGTTGTTGATATGTCTGGCCCACACTTTCAAATCATGTCTGGTTAATTTTCTCTCTATGAGGGAGATTACGTGTTTGTTATCGAGGTCCTGTGGGCGCTTCACGTCCTTTAGAATATTAAATGACCTCCTAATCAAATTAACGAGATCACAGAAACGATGATCTTCACCGGGCTGTATTGGTTTGAATCTTTCAATGTCTGCTGTGATAGTGTCAGAGATTACTCTCGGATCTCCGTAGTTGTGATCTCAAGCAGCCTTCAAATCAGAGGTAATGCCTTCAATTAATTTAGCGGACTCTGGTCCCAAACAGGAACGTAGTATTGCGATCGTATCTCTGGCGTTACATTGTTTTTCGACAGCGTGTTTGAAGTCATCTCTAAAAATAAAGTATTTCCGGACATCACCGTAAAAGCAAGGTAGCTTGGGTTTTTCGTGTTTCAGAACAACGGGTTTCGCAGAGGCTTCTGCTGATTCGACATGTTCTTCTTTCTCATGGCTTACGTTATCTGAATTGTGTGCTTCATTGTCATCCTGAATGACTTCAATTCCTTTGTGTTCGCTCGTGTTATCGGTGTAATCATTAACAAGCATTGAAAATGTGATGTACTCACGAGTGCAATTGTCCATCCAAACTTCGGCATCTTCGTATTCGTCATCGTTTAAGTGCATCGTGTACGCTTCGTGTTTCGCAACCAAATCATTGTGGGCGGCCTTGACTTCTGCGAATGCTTCCCTAACTTCTTTAACTGGTCGTTTGGCTTCTATCATAATATTTCCGGCGTTCAGCGTTCTTGTGAAGTTTCCCTTTGCCGCTCGGCCTCGGCGAACATTTTTGGCCTTTTCCATGGCTTCGACTCCAATTCCCACCAGCGACTTTCAAAACCAATAAATCTTCAGATGATGGACCGATGGGTCAATGGAGCAATCAGACAACAAGGCTTGGATTTTCAGGATTTTATTGAAAAACAATAATGTGGTAATCTGAAGCTGCAATTGCAAAATCAAAGAATATTGTAAACAAATACCTTTCTAACGAAAAAGCCAGAAAAAGGGGTTACGAAATCAAAGTACTTACATTTGTCCAGCCTTGTCAGGTACATAGATTTAAAGTCAGAAAAATACAAACTTTCAATTGAAAAAAGGCCCTTAATTAAAAACACCCTAGTAAACCATGCATTACGAATACTAAAAAAGACGTGTTACATATAAAATCACGTGAGCTTAATGGCCGTAAATTAGAGTCCAGTCCGTTGCGATTTCGGTAACGCGACAGTTAGTTTGTTCCGCCTACTTGCTATCCTTTTCTCCACTTGGTATACAGCTTTAACCTTGGCCTTATAAACTTGTAAAATCGGATGTACACTATTTAACTTACATCTATAAATATACAGTTTAGCTGTCAATATCAGATGATTTAATATAATAAAGTCGTCTCCTATATTGAACGTTCCAAACAAAATTTCTATTATTTTGAAGGATTGTATGTTAATGTTACGATTACTAAGCCAAGAACAAAAAGCTTCCCAAAAAGTCTTTGTCACATTGCAATAGAAAAACAGATGTTCAATGGATTCAATTTCTCGTTTGCAAAATGTACATAAAGGCGAGTCAATCATTTTTAACCTAAACATCTTTTCAGTTGTAAAGAGTATATTATTCAATATTTTATATTGGAATTCACGAAATTTAGTTTCAATTGTAACTATAAACGGTAAGGAATATATTTTGCTCCAGTCAATTTGAAGCTGGGGAAACTTCTGCTTTTAAAAGCAGTGTAAAGCAACTTGGATGAGACCTTAACAAGGCTACCTGAGAGTTTTCCAACTTTAAATAAAAATGTGTAAGGGCGGAAGATGTTGTTCACTTTGTCTAATGATCTGCCTCCATTCACGAGGGATTGCATCGACAAAACCCATTAATTTAAAACGCTCGAATGGAGAAAGATTTGCATTTAACACCTTTGCACCCTTTAAAAAGACTCCCGCATCAGACAGGAGGTCACCGACTGTAATAATTCCTTTAGAATAGAATTTTTTTTTTCCGAAGGTTGATAGCTTTTGAACAATTATGTATTTATTATTCCAAATAACTTGATGCACGACGTCTCTGTGCGTAATTATAGGAGATTCATTAAGTGCCGACCAAGCATTAAGACATTCTTTATAAAATGCTGAAAGGTAGACAGACAACTTTCTTGTATCAAAATTACGGCTTAAGAATGAATTTTCGACCTATTGGAGAAAGAAAATAGTCTATGTACAAGTGCCAAAAACTCATGTTTTCTTCTTCTACAAATCTTTTTAATAACATCACCCTCTTAGCTAGAATCATCGATTGAATGCCTAGCATCCTAAGTCCACCATCTTCGATGTCGTTGATGAGAGCGGAACGCTTGATTTTATCATTACCTTTCCAAATGAAACGGTAAATCAAATTGTTGACCTCTTTAATCAACTCTTCTGAAACAGCAATCAACGCCGCTTTACTCAAACATTCTGGTAGAATAAAGGATTGTTGCAATATGCTCTGTAGTTCTAGTTTCTTCTTCTTCTTCTTCTTCTTCTTCTTCTTATCGCCATCATCTTCATATCGCCATCATCTTCATCATCATTATCATCATTATCACCTCCATCATCACAGAATCCATTTTTGTGTTTACTTAAATAACATATTCTGTCTCTTGGTGGTTTGCTGTCAAAAAAATGTATTTCTTCCTCCAGTAGAGTGTGATAGCCCCCAAAGTTGTTGCTTTGAGGAACTTTACAGTCCTAGTGGATCCTCTTTATTCCAGCTCTTAGTTCTGTCCTTCAATGCTCCCAACACTGCATACCGTGCCTTCAATCAAGATCCATGTTTTTCTTTCTTTGTCTAGAGCAGTAATATCAGATCAGAGTTGGTCAGCTCCATTCTCAGGAGCCTTCTCAAGCTGAAATGGTACATCCCAGATCATTTTCAGTTGGCTCTGTCATTTTCCATAGATGTTTCAGGAATATTTTATTACAGCAGCTTTGAGGGATTACTTTCTTGGAAGTTATATTTGTATAACATGTAATGGTATAAAAATGGGAGATGCTCGACTCCGAAGCGAGTGGTCCGGGTTCGAGCCCTGGCCGGGGACATTGTGGTGTGTTCTTGGGCAAGACACTTTACTCTCACGCGGTGCCTCTCTCCACGCAGCTGTATAAATGGGTACCGGCGAATTTAATGCTGGGGGTAGCCCTGCGATGGACTAGCATCCAATCCATGGATGAGAGAAATACACCTAGTCCCTTCATGCTACGGAAACCGGGGATATGCTCCGGCGTGTCGGGCCATTTGGCTCGTACGCAGACTTTACCTTTTTTTTTTCCCCTAGTGGTATAAGGGTCTTAACATCCTGTCGTGCCTTGCTATACTATGTACAAGGATTGCGGAAATCTCGGGCATGCACATATTACATGTGTGTTAGATTCAGTGGCTGTTTTGCCATATGCGACATTTGTTGTTCGCGATTTACATTTGCAGCTTACTTTGATAGTATGCTTTTGTTTGGCAGGAGCTGTTATTGTATACTCTTGTCCGCACTGTATAATCCGTCTGGTATGTTCTTCCATGATCTATGAATGTCGTTAGCCTTCTTTGACATATCAGAGTCTTGAAGCTGTTTAGTTGTCAATGCTCCTAACCATTTCTGGCTTCAGGTGCGTTTCATAAACAACAGAGCGTAGCATATTTCTTTTATTGCTTGTGGTTTTGCTGACTCGACAAGTGTGGCCTTGCTTTCCTTGATAGTTAACACAGTTCCTGATTCATGAAAGCAGCAATGCAACTTGTATTCTGTCACATACTTAGTCGAAGTGAATCTGCTTTTTCTACCTTGATCGATTTTGTTCATCTGAAATTTTCTTGCAAGTTGGATTCTTTGATCTTTAGAGTTACCGTTGTTATTATTATTATTATTATTATTATTATTATTATTATTAGAGACTTTATTAAAATATCCTCAAATGATTTTACAACCTTTGCGGGCCTGTAGGCCTGGGCAATGGTGCTCATGTAACTACCTTATGACTGTGGTCAATCTAACAAATTACGGTGTAATATTGTAAAACTAAAAAATAAAAGTAGCAAAATTCATAGAATGATCCTTATAAACGATAAAAAAGAAAAAGAAATTTAAAAAACAATGCAAATAAGATACTGTATGCATCTTTATCATCCATTAACGGCTTTAACCGCTACTGCCAACTTGTCTTCCCCTTCTCATTTCCAGGACAGCACACTTGTGTAGCCCAAAAGACATGTTAATGTCTTGCGAGAAGATTCGTACAACTTCAGATTTGCTCTGTACAGCTTCAGACCACCCATGATGATTATGATGATTATGATTATGATGATAACGATGATGATGATGATGATGATGATGATGATGATAATGATGATGATGATGATGATGATGATGATGATGATGATGATGATGATGTTGATGATGATGATTATTATTATTATTATAACTGGTTTTACAGTCTCTTTAGTGGTCCATAACTGGCTCGTCTCCCTTCCAAGATCTTGATATTTCACAAAATGTTCCTTTTCTCTCATGTTACAGGTATTAGAAGTTACATCAATATCAGTGATGATGCATTGACTCTCTTTTTCTCAAAAATAATACACAAACAGCGGTGACTAACATCAGATAAAAGCGTATCATTCGAAATTATATTTTACTTAACATTTCAGAAGTGATGGTTAATGCAAAATTGGAGTTTAAATATACAGGATCACTAACTTATTAGCTATTAACTTTTTCGTAACAATAGAGGTGACAGGAAAAAAAAACTAATAAAGACACAGCTTTTCGTTGCTGACAAATTCATCTAGGGTCGGCCTTAAATATTTGATCAACAGTGTCTCCTTTATTTTACAGTGATTGTCTGATCGACCTTTCGCTAAAATTTCAAAGTGATCCCATTTTAAACTGTGACCAGTTGATGTAACAACAACTGCATATGACCAGTTGATGTAACATGGTCCGCAAGAGCCGACCTACGATAACCATTAATTACTGCCTTAAAATTTTAGGCATTTAATGGCATTTTAAGCATTTTACATCAGTTTGTCACAGTTAAAAATGGGATCCGACACTCACCGTAAAATAAAGGAGACACCGTTGATCAAAGATTTAAAGCCGACCTTAAATGAATATTTTTTTTTTCTCTCACCTTTGTTGTTACTTAATAGTTAATAGTTATTAAGTTAGTGATCCTGTATATTTAAACTAAAATTTTGTATTAACCGTTACTCCTGAAGATGTACATATGCAGAAGCATATGAAACGTGTAAAAGCATACGAAACGTATTTCGACCTCAGGTTTGTCATTTAAATTACTGTTACGAGTTATCGAGGTTAAATATGGTTGCTTTACTTAAGTCAAGTAACTAGAGATTACTTCATGGTTTGTGAGTGCGTACGTATCTCATTCAATTCACGAGTTGTACTGTGAAGAATCTCAAAATTTCTTTCAAACAATAATGGAAATTAACAGCGATAAGACAATGAAATGAGTTTGATTCACTTATACGCTCTTCAAAAAAATCAACTCTTTTCAAAATTTCTGGACAATGAAATGAGTTTAATTCATTCGAAAGCGTAAAAACTTCAACATTTTCCTTTCAAAATTTCAGCAAAGGGAAAAGAGGAAATGTTAAAGCTAGTGATATATAACAACATATTCATATTATAGCAATGTTTTTATTCTCCGTCACTGTCCTCCAAAGCGGACGCCAGTCTCTTCCATCGGGGCAACGCTTCTGGTGGGCTAAAATTCCTCTAGTTTGAGCTTTGGTGACTGATTTACTGTGTTAATGTTGATTGAAAAGTTGCCCCCTTGAATGACAGCCCGCTGAACAAAGCCATAGATTGCTGTGATTCAGAAGTAGATGAGGAAATCGCGGGATTGGCTTTTTCGTGCGAGGATGTCGTACCAGCTACAACACTGCTAAGAACTTGAGACATTTTCATCTGCTGTTTTGTCGAGACCTTGCTGTAGTTTTCGATAATTTTTAGATTTTTATGTCATGACAACTGAGAGATATGAGTCGGTGGAATATCATTTTCGCTGAGTGTTTTTCTACCACTGTGATTTCGGAGACGTTCGTTGTTTATTCCTGCTTTTTGAGCCATAGTTGTCATGAGACTGTTAAGTTTGTTTATGCCAACAGGACCAACCTTGAACCACTTTTTCGTCTGAAGAGACTCTGCCTTTAAGTTGTTGTTGACAGCTAAATAAAAGGGAAAATCGTCTTCATTCATTTTTTCAGGTCTCGTCTGGGCGTAGAGCTTGTAGACCACTATAGGAACTTTTTCTGATCCATCAGTGGCTAACATTTTAGGCGGCATTGCCTTGATATCGCGGCAGTCTGAAACGGTTCTTGTTTTCGTTTGTCTTTCATTAAATTCCAAATATTCTTTGCCGTCAGTTGTTTCCTTCAACTTTTTATCGCCCCAGCACATTTTGCTATGTTTTCTGCAGCCTCTGAGTCCAAAATGCATAGTGCTGTGTAACCAGAGTGTGTTTTTAAAAAGCGCTTCAGGATTTCGTGTACTGAGGAGGCCTTTTTCGTAGAGCGTATTCACTTTATCACTGGTTAAAGCTATCGAAGCGTTTGGCCTGTTTCCTTTTCCTTTTTTCTTCAACTTTTTCTTTCGACAGGAGGACTTTTCTTCTTTTCTCAAATACGAGGTCATTCATTATACTGGCACAGATGGTGTTCTTTTTTAGATGTCGTTTAAAAGTTGCCAATAGACTTCGGAACGAAGAAGGCTCATAGTCTATCCTATCTTTGGTTCTGACCGAAATGATTAAATCGCAGATGTATTCGTTTAACTCCAATACTGGAATTTCGTCAACTATTCTAAGTTCATTCCTGGTTCCTTAAAAGGTTTGCAAAAGTTTTACATCTCGTTGCGTTTTTTGTAATGTGGCTTTGTTTTCTTGTTCTGCGATAAAATTGTCAACTAAACCGACGTCCACAAACCTTTCCGACATCTTAAAAATAAAAGGGCGGCTTGCCAGTTTTCGCGCCAAGGATTACGTGGCTTGCCGTACGATCACTTTCCACTAGTGAAAAACATCGTTCATCCAATCAGAAGCCGCGAACGCCGATGCTGATTGGCTGCGACTAAAAACAGGACGATTTTTTCATCACTGTCATCTCTGTAGAATAAATCTCAGTATTTATAAAATAAAAGATAGTTTCGAATGATTCGTTTGTATCTGGTGCTTTTCACCGCTGTTTATGTATTATTTACGATAAAACTTAGATGACCAAGGAAAAAGAGTATTTACGACATTGTCTGTCTGTTTTGCTCTACACAACATTGACTTGTCTGTCATTGGCAGAATTTCGTGGTCACGGAAAGGTCAGTGAGGTAGGACAAGCTTTAGCTTTCGCTTCAGCCTACTACGGAATTTTCCCGCCCCCAAGAGTCTGGGGTAGCACCCTTGACGAGTGCCAGTAACCCCGATGTCAAGGGTAGATGGGACACTTTAGCATTTGTTAGCAACTCATCTAGGAAAACTCTGAAAAACAATACCTCACTTTGTAATTGTAATGTACTCTAATAAACACATGGATAACGACGCGAATGTTATTCAGCACATGATGCTCGCGTCTGGCAGCGATGGTGTGGAGAGGCAAGCATCACCCCTTCGCAATCATGCACTGACTGCTTGCAGAAAACGTAGCAGTCCAACTGCATCGTAATGGAGTGCTAGCTATTTTGAAAGAAGATCAAATACGCGGGGGTACAGCAAAATGTTGAGGGCTGTCTGGGAAAGGAGAGGAACTTTTTAGGTTATAAATACTTACGATTCATGGCTTCCCCGCTTGCTTAAGCAAGAGGGAATATGTCACTCAAACTATAGGAAATTCGATACTCGAGAAAGAGCCCAATGGGTTGCTTGTAGCCGATTAAATGTAAGGGGGTTGACCGTCTAAGTTATGGCAGAGCAGTTATACCATCACTTAGAGAGGAATGGACTGCTAGCAGATGCACAGACGTGTTGCAGGAAGAGATCCCGATAAACGAGAGAATAACTGATTGCAGACAAGGCACTCTTAAAGAACTGTTTACGACTTTATCGCTGCGGCCTTACGTACAAGTTCTCTATTTAAGATGAGTGTTATGGTAAACTCTAATAGATATACCCTTAATGGCAGGTACCAAATTATGTTGTAAATACCTTTGGAACTATGCGAACGTGACGGCAAAGCTAACAAGCCTCCCTTTTGCAAACATTTCTTCGTAACACTTAGATCACCCGAATTGCTCAAAACGCACTTTATATAAATTCCAAAGTATACTCCGCCTCATTAGTCTATTACCTACTTACAAATGAGATATTCACCGTCAAATCAAATGAACACAACAATGGTATCACGCGCAGTTTTGGGAATGAGTATACTGATAATTTACGCAAGCAACACAATTTCAGTGTTCCTATTACACTCGCGTATAACCGAAGAATGACATCGTTTGTAAGAGAATATTCTTCAATGTTACAAAATTAATATCGTGATATTATGTTGGGCCTTGTTAACTTCACAGATATTTTCTTTTAGATTGTTTGGATTCTATCACGGACTGTATGTTGCCCTATTAAGTCTAAAATACTGCTGATCCTGCGTGATGGGTTTGAAATCTTTACACACAAAGTTGTCTTATGTCTTACAACATGTTTTTTAAACATCTGCTTTTAGTGAAAAGAACAATGTTAATCTAAACTGATGATTTGGTCTGTCTACGGTAGACGAGACAGCAGTCATTTGTTAGTCTATATTACCAACATTAGCTATTTTCATCACATTATCATCAAAGTTAACCTGATATCTGTTCTAGACACTGGAATAAATTCCTAAGTTTAAAAACAGAATAAGACTTGCAAGCGTTTTATCTCACTGTACGTCACAAGTGATGCCTTCTTTTGACGGAATTTATACTGGAATATTACGAGCGTATATTCAGTAAGTCTTCCAGAAAATGTACCCGCGTCTTGTGAGTGTCTCGCTGGGAAAAGCACTTTTTTCCTACTGAAACACCAGGTACTGTTATTAACAAATGTACCGAAAAGTCGATAAAGGCAGTGACGTGTTGTTATGATACTCAAGAAAAAGATCTTGATTATGATATTCGCAAGGCTTAAATCTGTCTTTAAGCACCCCATTGAATATTACGCTATAATACAAGAACGGGCAATTATTTTTATCCTTGACGGAAGGTCGATTTTATTTAATTAGTTTGAAATAATTATAGATAAATGACGTTTTAACCGTCGAGTACTTAGAGTTGTATTGAGGGTACACAAGGAATATGACACTAAGTGCAATTCTTTTGAAGGCGTAAACAACTGCCAAAATAGTAACAAAGGATTCTATATAAAGGAAGCTCGGAAAAGCAACCCAGTGAAGTTGCACTGTGTCGTACCAGAAAAGGATATGTGTGGTAAGTTATAACACTTCTTAAATTGTGGTCACCTAAAAAATACTCAACGCATACATTGTTCGTAGATTATATCCCATTGTTTGAAAAAAATGCGTTTTCTGCAAAGGCTACTACTTTGTGCGGAATTCTCATCGCATGACAGCAACACTGGAAAGAGTCATTAGTAAGTCTATAGGTGAAAGACTTGAGTCAATGTAAATTGACTTTGTGGGTCATAGTAATGAATGTTGAAACTCGTAGGGCAAACTTAAGATATTCTAAATACTTTATTTACAGAGGTTATTAAGCCAAGGGCAATTATTCTATCTACTGGGGAGGCCCTAGATCACATCAGGCATATCGATTAAGGAAGGGAGGAAGGGGCTTAAAAGAGCATGTGCACTGGCACGGTCGCCCATGCGTTAGGTTTTTTAAACGAAATCTGGAAATGTGCAGATAATATGGAGGCTGCTGTCGCATGCAGAAATTAAACACTCAGTGTACAAATAGAGATTCAATCTGCTCAAGAAGGCAAAGCAGAGCAGTCAAAATGCCAATGTAGCATCACTAAAATGAAGAGAAACTTTTTGAAGCGTGAATTCATGAGAAATTCGGTAACCATCGAAGTCCGTGTTTG
>NC_090871.1:31923392-31930892 GCF_036669935.1 Montipora foliosa | reverse complement strand
TTCACTGTTTCGCGAGTAAACATAGTGCGGTAATTTTGGGTAACTTGATCACGGCGCCCTCTGAATTCGATGTGCGATTTACTCGGTGCAGCCAGAAGTACATTAACAAAATTCAACTTAACAAAAATTTTCCAAAATGTTTTTCGCTGATGGTCCCTTTATATATTCGTGGTTCAAAATTAATGTTGTTTTCATGTTTTAAATTTTGTTACCGATGGCAAAGTATTTTCTCGATCGACCATCCTGAAAACTTCCTTCTGCTCTTCCTAAAACCTGTGTATCTATATTTATTTACTTTTGCATCAATATTTGTTTTGCATAAGGCAAGCTAAAAAAATCTGTATCTTGCTTGGTTCGCATTTGATAGCGTTAAAATAGAATTTTCGGTCCTATGCTTCTGTTACAAAGTAGTATATTTTTTAGGTCGCTCATCCAGATACTAACCCCATCGAATAGAAACTTGAGTGGACTTTAGTTTACAAATCTGTCAGATGCCCAGAGTGTACGCTTACCGGCTTGTGGTGAAAAGAAGCCATGAGGGAACTTGAAAATGATCAACATGTCATCCCAGAAGCCAATGTTTCACCATTCCCTTTTATTTTCTTCAATCCTTCTGGGTTCAGTACTTTGTTAGTAACCACATGTCTTCTCAGGGGGCTATTTATCTAAGACTTCTACCATGGCCCTACAATATACAATACCAAAACAATGTCGTGTACTGTTAGACCTACATATTACGCAAAGACAACTTGAATCTCCTAGAAGACAAAATGCAGCTCAGTTGACAATATGGAATAAAGCGCTGTGTTATTTCAGTGCCACACGTAAGCAATGCGTGTCCATTTTTTCTAAAGATGACAGGAATTTTTTCTTTCTGACAAATGATTAATAGGCCGGTAGCCAGGTTTTTAACCTCAGAAAAGGATTTGTGTTGTCGTATGAACGTGTGAGCCAAAGGGCCTCTGCTGGTATGACTTCTGGGTGACCCATTAAATGGTCTTAATGAAAAAATTGCCTGGAACGCTGCAGTTTAATACCACCCAACTCAGCCCTTCGTACCACAGGCAACCCAGTGTACGCTCAAGGAGCGTCTAGTTTCATATATAGAGGGGAAAATTTACTGTGGATCGCTGATCAACTTGAGCAGAGTGACGCGATCCTCACTGTAGATAATGTGCGATTCTCCTCAGAGCTTGCCATATAAAGGTCCTTCCAATTCAGCTGAAAGGCGGGGTTGGTTCAGTGGCCTAGTGGCACGGCATATGACCGGTAATCAGGTGACCGGGCTGAACACATATTACATGGCCGCGCGGGGAAACGAATTTTATCTTCGAGTGCTGAAAGTATCTCTCACGAGTGAGCGAGGCGAGAAGATATAATTCATATCCCCAAGCGGCCATGTAATGTTCTATTATATAGATATTGATGGAATGTCTAGATTTAAAACAACTTGTTTCACTCATTTTCGAAATGATGAAAACGTGGCCACCAACCGCTACAACACTCATGTTGTGTACCTTGAAACAAGATATGAAAGTTATGAAAAAACAAATCATGACAATGTAAACTGCCGCAGTAAAAATGTTAATATAGTAGAGAAGCACAAAAATATCTTAGAATGAAGAGGAAGCTCGCGTTTTATTGGCTAATCGTGTTCGTTACCGCGACGACACCTATATTCTCACATGTGAAAGATAAAAATGATATGTTCACTGCGCACGGTGAATATATGATTTTTTAGTAAAAGGAAAAATCCTGTCTATATAATAATTTATTTATTTATTTTAGTCTATTTATTTTTTTGGAGGGGGGGGGGGGGGGGTAAAGCCACGTCCCCCCAATTACTAGTTGTGTTGGTTAGGGTTAGGCTGGCAGCACAGCTATGAAGCGGAGTTAGGCTCCCCTACCTTGTCACCCTTGAAGGAAAAATCCCTGGGAGGAACAAAAGAGCCATCCAAATACACCTATATTTTGCCTTTAAACGCATATATATATATATATATATATATATATATATAATATATATATATATATATATATATATATATATATATATATATATATATATATATCTATAACAAACTGGGTGAACCCCATTTTTTCTTGCTGGAGCGTGATTACACGCTAAGTTAAAACTTTCTGCAAAGTTTAAAAAAGTCTCTGAAGCAGGTCCATAGCCACTTTCACAATTGAGCAATTTTAAGGTGGCTCTGAATACGCTCCAGTGAATTTTTTTAAACTTTGCCTGCTATTCACTTTTCAGCAAAAAGAAATGGGAGTCACCAAGTTTGCTTTTGAGATATTGTGCTTAAGCACAAAAATATAGGGGGTTTAAGATGGTTCTTTTTTTACCATGATAATTTATTACATCACATTAATATGTGCATCTTGTTAAACAACTAGGGTTTTTGCATATGGTACCGTAACATTGCCATTAGGTGAAACTGTGTTGTAGAGTTAATCTTTGTAATAAAACATTCCCTCCAAATTGTTGAAATCGGTTTGAGCCACCTTAAAGTATCCCTAAACTCAAAATTCAACCCCAACTCAATTCGTTTTGCAATATGGGAAGAAGTTCATCTGATTCAAAAAATTTTGTAGCTATGAATTTGCAGTTAGGGCAATTTAACGTAGATCAAATCTTGTCAATAATGTCAAGAAACTGTCTTACCGGAAGGATGAATCTACAACGTCTCCTAATAGTAAACGGCAATGTCATAATAGCAAATGAAACACTTATTATTGCCTATTACGAAGAAACGTCTTAAAGATCTACAGAGGTTATTAAACTTAACCTGCTAATCTCTTTCTAGCAACAAGGAGTTATGGTTACTGAATTTGTTTTTACATTTGACTATTTAGGGGTAAAATGTAAGAATGGTGTTTTTACAAGGCCATTGTAACCTATTAGGTTACAATATTTAGGTCATTTTGTTGAGCATATGCATTGTTGAGAATCATTTTAAACGAGAGTTTCTGCTCAATTATGATGTTTATTGATAATATCTTACTTGTTAATGTATATACCGTTTGTTTCAGCCCGGAATCCAAGAGCTATGGCTGCAATACGATTGGGAATCAGCGAATGGAACAGGAAGACATGCATACGCTTGATACCGAGAAATAGAGGAGAAGCTGCCTATGTCAGCTTTATACCGGGTGATGGGTAATAACTTGAAGTGGTATAAATCAGCGAGTTGAAGTTATGACACAGGGCATCCCGGTGCACATCTTAATAGACGTTTTTTTTTTCCAAACAGTTGTGCTTCATACGTGGGCAGAATTGGAAATCGCCAGTTCATATGGCTTGCTCGAGGATGTTGGACCACGGGAATTGTTGCTCATGAAATAGGTGAGAAACGACCCAATCTCCAAATCACCAGGTCTGGACAAAAAAAAAGCGTCCAATCTAATATACGGGCCAAGCCTTGGCCTAAAAATAGTAAAGGTAGCAGAGACTATAGTGTGGTGAAAGTTCCAAATGAGTTTTGCTTGCGATCACAAGTTCTTCCTCTTTGATTGACAGCAAAAACATCAGGGATAAATATTTCAAAAAATGTCTTCTAGATTACGATATTTCCAAGTGAGTTGGTAAATGGTCTGCTGCTTTTTCCGGCGCCAATATGCTCATTAAATAAGCTAGGATAAAAATAAAAAAAAGATGGACAGAAATGATGTGACTGGCATTTTTAGAGCATTACCTTGAGCCGAAATGTTGATTTCTAACACTCTTGCGTCGTTTCTCTTTCAGGGCATGCTGTAGGTTTTTACCATGAACAATCACGGCCTGACCGGGACAGGTTTGTCCAAATAGTGTGGAGTAACATACAACCAGGCAAGTAACAATTTTTCTACTCGTTCTCGTTTTGTTGTTGTTGTTGTGGTAGTTGTTTTATTTTGCCGTTGTTTTTGTTGTGTTTTTCTCTTCTTGCTGCCTTTCCTCCTCCTCCTCCACGTTCTTCTTCTTCTTCTTCTTCTTCTTCTTCTTCTTCTTCTTCTTCTTCTTCTTCTTCTTCTTCTTCTTCTTCTTCTTCTTCCTCTTCTCCTTCTCCTTCCCTTTTATTCCTATCACTTAAAGAAAAATAAATCACAGTTTCTTTTTTCTCTTTTGCGTAAGTGACGTTGTTAATTTATTCCATAGACTATTTTTCCGCTTTCAAGAAGTACCCAAGGTCAATAATCGATAGTCTTAGGACTCCATACGATTATAGAAGTGTGATGCACTATGGCAGAAACGCTTTCTCCAAGAATGGAAAACCCACAATAATAGTTAAACGACGAGAGGTATGTCACCATGTTGAAAGTCAATTCCACTTTCCTTTAAATTTCGTAGGTTTCCAGAGATTAATTAAGTTGTAAACTGTCCAGTGTACTTACATTTCATTAATTAATATATTTTTCTGTGGAACATACTATTAGTCGTATATTGCAAAATTTCCTTTTTTTAAAAGGAACACTTAACGGCTTTGCTTCATTATAACGCTTTCATTTATTCAGTTTCAGAATGTTATTGGTCAGAGATTTGGTTTAAGTAGAATTGATGCGCTGCAGGCAAACCGTCTTTACAGCTGCTTTGGGAGTAAGTATACACAGACGTGCGACGAGGAACGGTGAATAATAACATTGCCGAACACCATCTACACACAAACAAAAGAATCGACTGAGAATCTGCTGCATGTGTTACCTACAGCACTTACTACTTCCGACGGGTCGTACTGAAAAGCTGGTTTACTAACTTAAAACAGGCATCAATAAACCGATGCCCACAACTTCCCGCACCCCACAAACGACTCGTCAACGAAATCAACAGACAAACAACACACTGATTTACTTTATCACAGTAGAGTCCAACGTATTCTACGATACACGTACAGACCTTAGACCTATAGATGGATCGAAACGCACCAATCACTGTTAAGTCTTCCAACCAATTACATCTAGGCTCAACTGACAGTCGACTAATAACATCACGAAAAAGTTGACCAATGACATCTACCACCGGCGTTTTTATAGTATCTACTAACGTTACACAAATCACTTCCCTTTGAAAATGAGTTCCGCTAAGGTTGTCGAAACGTCAGTCAATGTCATCTCAAACAGTCCTTCTCAGGACTACACTCACCCGGACGATCGTACTTCACTTAATTATGATATGACTGCTGGGTTCAAACTATTTACGGTACCACTTAAAGTTGTTTAAGATTACAGGATTAGCAGATTCAACCAGCGTGGAAAGTGAATGGTAGTATTCTTAGTAGGTGTCTTTTTTTAAGCAGTCTCTTGAAGAAAAGTCCCATTGCATTGTAAATTAATCAATTCGAAAGGTGCAGAATATTAATGTATTGTTCCGCCAATGTCAATGTTATGTCAAGTCGATGTTTACAAGCAAAGATCATTCATATGCTCCCCTATTATTTTGCAGGAGGAGGCGGAAGACCTCCTGGTACACGAAGAAGAAGAAAGGGTCGTGGTAGTAAACGATCAGGGCGTCGAAGACAAAAGGGTAGGCGAAGTAAGTAGCTCATTTCATGTGATACAAAAGATTCTTGCTAATGAATCATTTTTTGATGTCAATTCTTTGAATTCTGCATTTGTTCATCCAAATTTGACTTTCAGAGCTTTGTGATGCAAAACTCACCTCTTCTTCAAGCTTAACCTCAGAATCTGGAGACGACTCGCCAATTGCCAATCCTGCTGAGTAAAGAAATGGAAAACCATATAGGAGAGGTAAGTGGGACGTTAACAACTCAAATCTATCACGACAGCTTGACTACCACTTTCAAAGAATAAATGAATGCAAAGCATTAATAATACATTATCAGCTAAAGTGCCCAATTCCCATGAAAACCTGTCTCACGTCTTTGCTTGAGTAACACTTCGCGGTTGTAATGTTGGAAACTAAGTCACAATTGCCATTAAAATCTTTTTAGGAATAAGAAAATACCTTTATGTTAAAACAGAAAGCTAACGAAGTGGTTTTGGGGACTATCAAAATGAAGCTAGTGAGTGTAAAAAGTGATGTCTCAGGTCAACGTTTGTTCAAACTAAATGAAATATATATCACTTGAACGAGGTGAAAATTGTCATATCTCATGAGTTGGTAACGTACGTTACTTAGAAACTTTGACTTGATGATTTAACTCCGAAAGTGCTTTATTGATCACATATCTAACGGTCCGCTTACTTCACTTTTATTATGATTTTAAGAAACATATGCGATAGAGAACTAGTTTTAATAGTTACACACAAAGTAAATGTTTCTTCCTCGTGGCATCTTTGCGTCGCTTTTGTGACTACGTTACCGCATTTTTCTAAATCAGTTTCTCTGAAATTGCAGTAAACATGTTAAGGGTGTAGATGTGCCCTAAGGAATTCAAACTAACAAGCGGCAGTGTAAACCTCAAATCCCTTTTTAGTAGATGGAGGCCGAAATCCAAAAAGGTAACATACCTTACCATGTAATTATTACGTTCATAAAGAGTGATAAATCAAATTACGCGTTTGTTCCGCATCAGTTAAAAGGTTTCACTTCATTGACACTTATGGAAAATAGGTACCTTTATGGTACATTTGGCTAGTGCATAGCCCACTTTCATAAATGGCGACTAGTTTCACATTCTTTTGTATACCTACTGCCCTCATTCTTTTGAAACTAAGACAAAAGAATATTTGTTCGGCTGCCATTGTGAAAGAGGTATCTGATTTATGGTTGACGCTTAAAAGAACGCTTCTTGAACGTTAACTCAGTTTTACTCCTGAAAAACGTGAAGAAATGTTAAAGTAGGTGGTTACAGCTTTCGTTTGCGAGAGACCTGGTGAGTTCTAAGAATTCATTTTGTTAAGACACTGTTTTCACCGCTGCTGGTAGCCTCGAGATTGGCTGACGTTAATGCTATAGAGTACAGAAACAAAATGTTGGTATATTTGAATTGTGTAAGTTGACATGGAAAACAAAAAGTAAGGAAAAAGAAGAGAAGAGAAGTGGTTCACAAAGCTTGCTTCCACTTGTCGACTGATGATGTATCTGGAGTTATTAAAAGGCTTTTGTTAAAAGGTTAAACACGAGAGTCGCAAAGTAAATATTGCATAGAAAGGCGTTATTAGGTTTCATTTCCTTTTCTGGCTTCAGCGCAAGCTGTATGCAAACGTTCACTCACCCTCTGTTGAGCTTTTGAGATGTGAGAGACAATGTAAAAATACATAGCACATACATAAACATCAAGGACAAATTGAATGTCCATGTTAGCCTTCCAAGGAGTAAGCCAAGCAGCATTATGATTGTTGACTCTTAATTCATTTGACTGCCGTTTTAAAACTACAGTTGGAGAATGGAGGCTTGACCTAATAGTAAGGTTTGATCTAAGTATGCTTCTTCAAATATATTCAAATTGTCCTTCTTTTATATCATTCAATTGTTTTTGTTATAATTTTTTTTTTAAAAGAGTTTTCCAAGTTCCTTTGTGCCGCTTCAATTCATTATGTCCCACTTGATCTTTATTT
>NC_090871.1:31913392-31918392 GCF_036669935.1 Montipora foliosa | reverse complement strand
TTGTACACTTCTCTAAAAACTCACATTGAAGCACTGTATCCTTTTTGGATCCTTCTACTGGGAGCTCATCGTTTGGTTTACCATATTTATTGTGTATATATATATATATATATATATATATATGTTAAAGGTTATGTGGGGTTGCACTTATAAGTACTCTCTAAAGAACGGTAATTGTATGTTCTCACTAAAATGAAAAGGCCCTTTCCAGTTCAGCATTTGCGATCCCTTGAAAACTAAATTAATTGAGTAATTAGCATAACCAACACTGCTTTACATAAATACAGATACCTCAGGAAATATTAAAGCTATTCCTGTCATCTTTACAGAAAATAGACTTTAAAAGTCACTTAATTGTTTGAACGTCTTTCTGATGGAATTAAAGAAACTTACGCGAATTTCGCCAATACCCCAATTTCGATATATTAAAATTCAGTCCCAAACAAAAGGCATCATCTTGAGGCTCTGGCGAATAAATATAAGGATTCGTATGAGTTTATTCCCCAGAGCCTGGAGATGATGCCTTTTGTTTAGAACTGAATTTTAAATACATTGAAATTGGCCTAACTTTAGCTGAAAATGGGTGTAATATCAATACACTGAACAATAGGAAAGCACCATTTGGCAGCAAACGCCTAAAATGAAAAGGATAGTAATAAACTAACAAATAAAAAAGATCGCGGCAGTCTTATTTCTTTTACCTCTTTATGACTTGTTAATTTGAAGGAATTGCACGTTATTGTCTTTTGTTCCTTCAGCCCATGGATTCCAGGGATATCCGAGTCCAAAAAGGATAAAAAAGAAAGCAACAAATCTACAAATTTATTGCGTGAAAATACCGGACGTGAAATATAGTGAACAACCGGACGAAACGTCCGACCCAGGCCAGGCCTTAAACGAAAACCTTGCATGCCGGTCCCAAACAAAGATTGTCTCTGATGCGCATCCAAAGGTTCGAAATGTCAGAGTTCAAATTTTTTTGCGGTGGTCCATTTATCATTTCAACCCAGTTGATAAACTCATTTCAATTGATTTATGGCTTCTTCAGAAACCATATTAGGTTGTTTTTAAAGATCAAGTCATCATAGTCTACTATATGTTTTCTAGCGCATTTCTCCGTTACGTCTAAAAGCATCGAAAGTACAGATATAGTTAGGATACTCTTTCAGAAATTTCAGTTTGTTTTATTATTATTATTATTATTATTATTATTATTATTATTATTATTATTATTTTTTTGTTTTTGTTTTGCAGAGTTACGGCAATAAGTACCTTTCCTATTTGACTGAACTTTGGATTTTTATCTTTTTAAACAATGGTTGCCACATGTGCACGGTGAAGTACATTACAGTGAGAAATGACTCTTTGCTTTTGAGCAAAGCAAGGTGTATACTTTGAATTGACAATAAAACAAATGAGCAAGTTTTTATTCTTTTGAACATTCTATGTAGTTGTAAACGAGGCAGTAAAGTATAGTAAATTTGCTAAGTGACAACCCTTTACCCATATTTTGTACCCCTTCTACGAGTAAAAGAACGAGAAGCTGCAAATTTAGCCACTTTTCAGATATTTACTGGCACTCAAGACTTGGTTCAATATGGCCCAGCATGTTAAAAAAACGCAGGGACTCAGTCAAAGGCTAATATTTTTTCGACCCTGAAGCTACGTTTGTTTTTAATATTACTGTTGTTGTTTATTTTATTACGTTTTATTTCTTTTTGTTTCTTTTTTTTTTTTTTTCAAATTAAAGCTCTGGAAACTGAAAGGGAAACGAACCAACCTGCGCTTCTTCAATTGTTCTAAAATAGCTTGTGCCAGTTGAAGGTGGTCATTTTCAATTTCAAAGAAGATTATGCAAGGGGCATTTTAGTCGGCAGGGATTTTTCTTTCCTTTCGCTTTTTGTAAGCAGTCCTTTAAGTTTGCTCGAGGAAGCAACGCCTCTGAAGTTAACATTAATCATTTTTAGCTTTATTTCTCCATGTAAGTGAATGTATCGCAACAAATGCTCAAAGTGCGAAAAGATCCGAGCAAAGACCAGATTCCCTTTTTGGGAAGGAAATACTTCCTGCAGAAAATACTGCAACGTGGTTGCGAAATATATCCCTCAAGCTCGAGGGCTTCGATTTATCCAACTTGAATGCAGCGCTGGAAGGAAGTATTTCACTTCACTCATTTTCTTTCAGTCATCGTGTAGAGTTTTAGGACGTCCTTTTTAAGAACATCCTATCTCAACACATACTTCGACAGAAATTTACTACCAGTCGCGCCACCTCTATTTTGTGTATCTGTGTCTGAGGCCAACCTGGTTCACTGCATTTATCTCATGTGCAAACACTCTTACGATACACTACCTTAAAAATTTCAAGGACTCTCATTTAACGGAACCAAAACATTATTCTTAGTCACATCAAGTGATCATGAAGGCATACTTGATAATATATGCTAAAATGAGTCAATAGTTAAGTACCAGTTTATTACTTCATTGGATAATTCTTTCCTTGATCTATGGTAACTCCATCAAGTCTAGCCATAGTAATTATTCTTTTTTTTTCTTTTTATTTTTTTTTATGCTACCAGAGAATTATTCAAAAGTGATGATGATGTTCTTAGGATATCTTTACAATAGTGAGGAATGGTGTGGTCACTGCCACCAGATTTTAGGTTGTACTGGAATGAAAGTTTGGGGATGGGTAAAAATTTCACTTGACCATCTGTAGAGTTAGGCGAATGTTAAAATTGTGCATTTAATGTGGGATGTCTGGAAATAAATAAACCAGTTCTTGTCTTCTGTGCAATGTTTAAATTTAACAGGGAATTCAAGGTGAAGCAGACTTTGTGAAATTTTCCGACCTTGGGCAGCTCATTTCCAGTGTTGTGATCTTCTAGTCTTTGTGGTTAAGTCTTTGTGGTTAATGATACAGGTATCTATCCTGTTAGGGGCTTGATATCGTAGGTCGGGGCCTGATATGGAGTGTCATGGCTTTATATTGGCAATCTAATATCAGGGGCTTGATATCGTAGTTCGGGCCCTGATATGGTGGGGCAGAGCTTTACTCTGAAGATCTTAGTAGGCATTGCTTCATATACAAGGAAAGGTTACGTTTATACAAACGTTGGCCGTGTAGCACTTATATTTTAAACAGAGTTAACTGAAAAGAGGGCAATGTGAAGTGCTAGATTTCTATCCCATATGAACCATGTGAGCGTTAGCCCTACTGATGGAAATGGACCCACACAAGGACAGAGAAAAACTCTGACCAGGGTGGGAATTGAACCCACGACCTTCGGGTTAGATCTCCGCCGCTCTACCGACTGAGCTACAAGGTCAGACGGGAGCAGGCCGTGGGAACTGAAGATGTCAAAGTCACGGCAATGAACATGTACAAGTACAAGGAAAGGTTACGTTTATACAAACGTTATATGGGGGGCCTGATATCGGGGGCTTGATATGGCTGGCCTGATATGGGGGGGGCTTGAAATGAGGGCTTGATATTGTCGGTAACGTTCCAAACCCTGCTCTTTTGCTTAGCAATTTGTTATGGTGTTCCATCCAAGCCAAAAGTCAACTTTGCAAAGCAATATTCAACTTTATCAAACTGTTAGTTGATAACCGTCATTTTCAACGTATTCAACATTCAACTTTACCATGAAACTTTCAACTTTACAAGTCAACAATCGACTGTAAAGCATGCAACATTGAACTTGCCAGCTTAAATTGTAAAAGTGAGTACTCAGGAATGAGCGCAGCATTAAACATTTCAGTTCACAACTGTACATCAATCAGGAGATTACAATTTATCAGTCGGGTTGAGAATCCGAAATCTTCTTTTAACAATCCGGTCGTTCTTTGCAATATGACGTTTGATTATATTGTACCATTTGCGTGCGTTCTCCCCAATATAATGTCGATCCTTTTATCCTGCAATCTTGAATGTTGAGTTCTCTGAAATCGAGACCAAATACACCAAAAATTATGGGATGTCGGTCGGCGATATGACGTCAGCGAAAACTGTAGTCTCTCACCATTCATTTTGGCGGGGATAGAACACCATAATTTGCTCCATTTGTTCGAAATATCTAAATTTGCCTGATTGTAGTGGAAAACTCTTGGACAAATTCTATGAAGTATTGAAATTGTTGAAGAAAATTGTAATGTAATGAAATATTGAAAAAAATGTAAAGTAATGAAAAGTATTCTGATATATTCCACTGATATATTCCACTTCTCTACTACGCGCTTTTGCTTCACAATTTGTGGCATTTCTTGGAAATATTTAAAATTGCCTGACCGTTTTGGAAATTTCTGATACAAATTATCGTAAGCAGTTTCAATAGGACCGCTTAAAATCCACGAATGGTAAAATTGTAAGTAAAATAAAGCCGAAAAAATTTTCTGGGAGTGTTTGCGGTTGAAATAAGGTGCCAGCCTGCTTATGGTGCATGTAGTAGGATTAAAGGTGGTGACACAAGCCAATATTTTCTTTATATGTGTGATGTTTACTTTTTCAAAGCCATTTCGCGCATTGGGAACTGTATTTCGGCTAAGTTATCGTCAGCGAAGCTTTCAGGGTAGCCTCGTTCGAGAAGGCTAGTTAAGTGCATTTTCTTTACCTCGAATGATTCTTTCACCGAGTTCGTTCTTGTTATTATTATTATTATTTGCTTTTTTTTGGTGGAATAAATGCTCCATCATTGCAGAGTTTGATCGATGTTATGTTTCTGAAACACGCACTCCTTCATTCTTCTGGTGACTTTTTTTGTTGGCAAATGCATGGGAAACATTTACTTTCACTGATGTCCACACCTCTCGTACTTTATGAAATCTCTATCCCTCGCGTGCAATGATCTTGATTCCTTTGATCTCCTGATTCACTAAAGGAATTCTTAAATCTAGAAAATTAAAAGAGAAGATGTACCGTACACATTTTTTAAGCTGATTTGAATATAATTACTACAGGCAATCTTATTAGTGAGAGTAAAAAAGAATATTTTAAATCTC
>NC_090871.1:31900892-31908392 GCF_036669935.1 Montipora foliosa | reverse complement strand
AGGAAGAGATGGTGGTGGAAAGAATAGCAAAATATACGTAAGTTAATAGGCAAGTAAATTTTCTTTTGTTTCTTTAGCGGCTTGTAATATATGTCCAATCTAATTGAACTAATTAGACTACGAAAGTAGTTTATTGTACTTAACGTATTGTAAATAAGTTTATTGTAAGTATTATATTGTAATTAGTTTATTATAATTATGTATTGTAAGTTATGTATTGTAATAGTTCATTGTAAGATATCGTTAAGCGTTAGGCATAAAATTGTAACATATTATTTACAAAATACAGCAAAAAAAAAAAAAAAATCTGGACGAAAATAAATCTTATAATATATAGATTTAGCCAAGCCTAAAAGCAGAGCTCCCTGGGTATTTATTCTTACTGCCTGTAGGGTTGGTGAAAATAAAAGGTTTCGAATTGTCCGCGTTTTGATGTTTCCGGTTGCTGCCTTAATAATTAAATCATTTTCTTTGCTTTCTTCTATAGAAACATTCATTTCCTTACTAGTGAATTCCACGGTAAATTTTACGCTAAAAACCGATATCGCATGAATCACGAAGCGATGAGTGCCACATCGGTTTTTCAGTGAAATTTAGTTTGTAATTCACCAGTTTGGCAATAATTTTTTTTCTTGAACCGAATGAGTTCTAAAAGAAAACAAGCACACCCTCAGCGGGCGAATGGAAAAGGAAAAAAAGCCATTTCAGAGTCAACTGTCAATAGCCAGCGCATAGGAATCATGCTAAAATTAGAAGCCATAAAAACAACTTTGTCAGTTCAAGGTCAAAGAAGAGTTTTACTAATGTACTATATTCCACTTTATCTCTGAAAACAAGATCAATCACATTTTTATGTATTTCATTGAAACACGCCAGGTTGGCTGGGTACCAGAATCGGCAAACAACGGCAATGCAACCAAGAAAGAACGAACTTCAACCACGATCTACTCCAAAACTTAAATAACGTTTGGGTGCTTTAAACAAACTTGTGAAAACACAAGTTGGTGAGATTTCCCCCTAATTTTACGAGAACTCATTGCGAATACGTGTTTATACCATAAGGGCAAAATTTTCTTGTCACTGTCGAGGCACAACGAAAACCAGTTGGGCAAACAGTTTAAAAAAGCATTTGTTCGCTCGCATTTTATAGGAAAACAAACAAACAAATCAACTCTTTCTTTATGTCCAAAAGAGTACAGATTAATTCCAGTTGACAATAAAAATTCGATTCTCATTCCTGAACAAAGGAAGAACCGATTAAACCAACTTTTAAAAATACGCATCCACTTTAAATAACGCATCCTTAAAGATAACAAACGGTTTAGTGCCCAACGAAATAATTTGTGTGCTAGGTATGAGCTATTACTGATATTCTGTTTCGTCGTTGTCGTTCTCTTTTGCTCAGTCCTTTCGTTTCTGTTCTAGACATAGGTCCTCCAGGCATCATGTAACCTTATCAGAGCTTCTAAAGATATGCCAAAAATTGCAATACAGAGAAAAAAGCAGCTCTAAGCAAATTAAAAATAAACACTCAGCTTTAAGGTTACATCCCACCGATGCTTGACTTGAATAACTGCGTAGCCACCAGTGTGGACCACAGATATCATGATATGTCAAACTGGATTGAAAGCAGCGAAAAATGCAGGAAGAAAACATCTTCCAAACCGTTTTCCACCTGAACACGAAAAGCGTTGACTTTGTGACATTTTTTGTTAATATATAGTATGGCCGTGTAGCCGCGTCGAGCCACAGAAAGCGCGCGAAAAATGAAGTCTCGCTTCTCCAGGTGATCTGGTGACGTCATTGCGCGAGACTGGGGAGAAATTTTTAATGCCGTATCCCAAAAGGCAGCACGCGCATCACTGTGAGGAGGTTGAATGATGGTGGCCACTATGCTCACGATGTTTGCTGTCGGGAATTGTTTTATTCTTCACTAATACCGTGACTTGAACTCACAATGTTGTTGTTAATATGGGAAATGTTGATTTGGACGGTTGGAAAACATCCTTCGACGGCAAATCTGTTCCGATTTGGATGGAAGCTTCGTGCAACAAGTTGCATGATCGTATGAAAATCACTTCGTGTTTTACTTTTGCTTTTGATGTGTGTAATTTTTATACAGTATTAAAGATACTGTTTTCCATCAATGTTTCTTGTTTGTGTTTGTTTATTTGTTAAAGACTCCCTAATGCCTTTGGTTTTTAAAAGGGAACATTCCGCATTCAAAGAGTTTTCTTGTAGTATTGTTGGTTCATTTGGCATTAGTCTCAAATCTTATAGCCGGGCACATGTGCCCTACTAATCGGGGAGACAAAAGGAAAGAAAACAAAAATACCATAAATCTAATCTAATTCACAATTCAATGCCAAGAAATATAAATGTATGTACACATATATAATTTAGAAAAAATGGTATCCGGATGTTTCGCCCGAAAGCCTGTTCGCCCGACGGACATTCGCCCGACGATATTTAAATGACTTAAACTGGAACATAACAACAATAATAACGTGAAACCAATAAATAAAGGAGAATTGAACACTACCTACCATTGATTTATGGGGCGTTTTCCATTTACAAAAAATTTCCGGAAATTTCGGTGGAAATTTCCACCATTGGGTGAAAAACGTGTTCCATTTAACTCAGGTACGTTCGTCGGCCAGTGATTGCGATTTTACGTGCCAAAATTTAAAAATGTGGCCGTGAATATCCTGGAAGTGGTAACACACATTTCCATCGGGAAAACAGGACTACCTTTTCAGAAGTTCCGTTTATTCCAGAAATTTTCCAGTGGAACGAACCAAAAACGTGTGTTCCATTTACATCCCAACCGGAATCTCCGGAATTTCTTGGTAAATGGAAAACGCCCGTGGTTTCAATGATAACAATGGATGGTAAGCAACATTAGCATTCACCAATCAAATGGTTGCAAGTCTGAGAAAAATCTATTTTCGCTCATTTGCATTAGATTCAGCACTTGTAAAATGCGACGTTTAAAAAGGGGCCTCAGAAACTGCAGAAATTTTCGTGTTTTTGCGATCGATTGTCTTTCGATGAGAATTTGATTCAGAGTTATATATAAAACTATGTTAACTCCTGGCTTTTACGGTACTTTTTGGTGCAAACGTAAAGCCAAACAATGTTTTGACCTGGCGTCAGATTAGACAAACAAGAGGAGGAATTATGAAGCGGAAACAACATCTTCAGTCCTTTCTTAGTGTGTGCAATAAACGTTTGCTTAGTGCAACTGCAAGACATGCAAGACATGCTGGAAAACGTCCGTCAGAGCAATTTGCAGGTAGTTTTTTGCAGACTTAAAGTATTTATTATTTTAAAGAAGAAACGAGTGTCAGAACAATGCGTCATGCAACGGTCAAGAGAGTCACAAGAGAAGGCGAGCGAATGTCCACCGAATGTAAACAATTGGCGTGACGTTGGATAGATAGCACAAGGATAGCACAGTTTTTCCCGCTCGCTGAATTCTGATTGGTCAATTTAAATTGCAGTAGCTTTCGCCGTACGTAAGGTGGCACCTGGGCAAAAAAAGTTAATTTCGAGCCCTGTCGGAACATTTGATGGCACTTCCTATCAAACTGGCGAAAAGTGAATAAGGAATCTTTGGCGAGGAAATTATCCAAAAATTCACGTTCCTTGTCCTAATTTTGTTAGTATCATTGATTGGTATCATCGGGCGAATCATCTTTAGCTTCGGGCGAATCTGCGTCGGGCGAACAGGCTTTCGGGCGAAACAACCGTAATTCGAAAAAATTATAATCAAGTATGTAAAGTTAAGTTTTCTAATTTTGTTCTCAAAAACACTAACAGAAGGTTCCGATCTTATTCTTGAATTAAGTTTGGACCACAAATGAGGTCCGAAGTATCTAAGGCTGTTCTTACCGTACTTCACAGTGTTAAAACTGTTTATTGAAAAATCAGTATTTCTAAGATTATATTTATGATTAGGGCAAGTAAATAAGTCTATGACGGTTTTGAGTTAGCAACTTGTTTTTAATCTTGTACATACATACTGCGATGTTTTGTAATCTTCTGTTATATAAGATGGTTAACTTGTAATTAGCTCTCCTTAATAGTAGTTCCTCATAAGGTGATTTATAGTCACAGTATACAGCTCTCAGTCCACTTTTGTTAACAAGTTCAAGTTTGTTTTTAATACTTAACTTGTTCTTATCACAAGACATTTTGAGAAACAAGTGGGGAAGAACAATTGATTGCATTCTCAGTAAGGACGAAACTTTTGATAAACTTAATGACACACGTCAAGAATTGCTAGAAAAGATTGGACTGACTTTTAATGAATTGGGAGAGGTAGTTGTTGGCTATGTTGACATTGAGAAATACTTAACACTATTTATTAGTCAGTCAGGAGTGCAGAGTGCAATTACAGCACCAAACAGCAGCATTATCATTATGGATTACACTGATGGTTTCCCATGGTTGAAATGGTCACATCATTTCACTGGGGAGATAAGTGTCAGGGTGAAGATAATTGAGCCATACAATTTACTAAGCACAGTATTAACAGTTTCTCTTTGGTTGGGGAATGATGACTATGACACTGTCAAAGAATGTGCTGGGGCAGTTCATGAACTAAGTGGAAAAGCCCCTAGCAAAGAAAAACACAGGAAGTTTGCTAAACAAAATCTGGGAAACACTGGTTGTAAAAATATCTGTGGAACACCCCTCTCTGAGTAATACCCTGGAACTTCCGACCTTGGGTTTCGATCTGCAGAGACACAGTGTCTGCGGATTGCAAAAATTGCATCAGGTTTGTTAGCTCCAAAATGATTAATTAATTGAACCTTTCTTTCAAAAAAGGTCATCAAACTTATGAGTATGTACACTTGAGTTCTTTTAAAGAAATGTTCACTACTATGTCCAAACAAGCCACAAATCAAATGTATTAATAAATATATTCATGAGTGTTCCTGTTACTTTGCATTTAAGAAAATGTCATCAGGATTTAAAAAGATCCTCAATTAAGCATTACAAAACCAAAAAATCTATACAAATAAATTTTATATTCAACATACTCATAATTAAGTATGAATTAATGAATGGTGTAATTAACAGGTTCCATAAAAGGATAAAATACCTCAAATAAATTATTATTGAAAGTAGAACTGTAATTGATTTTTTTTTCTCACAACAATTCATGTGCATTAGTTTTTGTTGCAGCTGTTTTTGGTAGTGATCAACAATTTCTGGTAGCCCTCAAAAAAGGATTGGCCAAGTCTGTATCAACGCCTTGAGGAGAAAACAGTCTAGTTTGATGAAGTTGGTGTTTTGGCATTTGGAGAGAGAATGCCTTGCATTCATTCTGAAAAAAACAGGTTTTAGAGGAACTCTTCTTGAAATCTTATGTACATTTTGTAAAGGTCTTGATAAAGTATACAGAAACCTCCACACACCTCATGATTTGACAGGCGATGAATATGAAGTTCAGGCATGCATCCACCTTGGCTTCCTGGCACTTCAAATATTACTACTTCCGTTAAACAGATTCTTACTTATGTTGGATACTATGTGGACAAGGCACTTTTGGATGCTCAAATTATTTGTCTTCCCATAACATTACAGAATTTCAAAGATGGCATCATGCAGACTGCTCACAAACAAAAAAAAAATTCATTGCTATTTTCTGGAGGACAAAATGCTCCAATTTCAAAAGAGAAGTATCAAAAACAAGTAATTTGGCAGCAATTTGCAAATGAAGTCCTTGAACTGACATGCAGAGAGAGCACTACCCTGAAGTCTTCATCAACATACATGTAAGCTGAAAGGAAAAGACAGGATGTGAATGAGGGAAAAAATGGAACGAAAAAAATGGTACCTACGGTAATTATAATCAATCATAGTAAACATAACACTTTAAAAATTTTAATCATCTCTATGTTTTTTCTATCTTTTCTATTTTACAACTGGTAAATCACAAATACAGTACTAGGGACATTTTCTGAGGGCAAAGTGTCTCTGAGTGCACTTTTAAATTGCACTTGACGTGTGAGAATTTGATGTAGCAATGACACAATACAGGGGGTAATTCTCTTTTTGCCAAGAAAAAAATTACTCTTAACACTACATCTGACTGCCCTTTAGAAATTGCGGAAAAATTTCACAAATGAACTGACAGACCATACATCAGACCAAAATAAAAGACTAATAAACATGACAGTATTTCAATCAAGCAGGTTATGAGTAAAATGTTACAATAATTATTGAACAACAGGTGTGGCACCAAGTTTACCAGCTGGACACTAATCTAATTGAAGAGACAAAAATCAGAGCATGATCCTTCATTATTTATGAACAATGTGCCAATAAAAACGCACTACGATGGTAATACGACTGAGTGGAGTCCAATTCTGTAATTACACAGGTGATTAACAAAATTGGACAACCGCATAGTGGGAGTACGATTTGTTTAAACATGAGTATGATTACAGACCGACTTGGAGAATGTGAAGTCCTGTTACCAATTAATCATAACCATTACAGTTTCAAAGAAAACAAATGCATTCCTTTTCACTGTCTAATGTTACAAATTCGTTCATTTTGGACAATCCCCGGTTTGGTAGGGTAGGTGGTTCTTGCCATGGTTATTGTGCTAAATTCTGTGATTGGTGCTGAGTGCACTTAATATGACTGGCTGATACAACTATATAATTACAGGTGTCCAAATACAGCCAACTGTCTGATTTCACTGTCCGATTACAAGCCTACACAATACATTAATTAGTGAAAAATAAAGCAGTTAATGTACCAATCAAATTTCAGAAAATTGCAAAGGTTATGATTAAGCTTTTTACTTGCCAACTTAGAAAAACATACTACTAGTATCCAGCTCGATCGTGCACTATTATATTACTTTTAAGTATTGGAATAAAAGTACTCTACGTGGTGAATTTCAAATCGGTGAAATTACAAATGTACTTACTACTTTCAGGGTGAAATAACCGAAGATTCGCCAGGACAAGGCAATGTTCCATTCAAAGTAAACAGACGGGTGAATGAAGTTCAGTATTCCGAGGATATCACGTTGTTAACCGATGAGCTATGGCAGTGTGCACTAAATAATTTCAGCAACACGTCTATTTCTTTAGTAACAAAACAGTCTGCGAGATCATTTCATCAATGCAATTTGCCACAGGCAAGCATAAGTTTTCATTTGCAGTCTGTTCAAGCGTCGTTCGTTTCATGGGAGCGCTCAGATCTTGAAGTGCAAAGTCTTCACAAGTCCCCCGAGCCACTGTTTTTCCATTCAGTCCACCAAAGTTGAAGACAATGAAAGTAAACGACTGTTAATAAATTTTTCACATGTCGTTGGTTTAGAACTAGGCGATGACTCGATAGTAGTGAATGTTTAGTTAGAGCAGCACAGCTGGCTTGCCTGCGTCTTCTGAACACACTTCCTTCAGCAAACAAAGCTGAATACCCCATTAAAATGCAATGGTTTTAAAATTACTCACTACAAAAACATACTGA
>NC_090871.1:31883392-31888392 GCF_036669935.1 Montipora foliosa | reverse complement strand
TAGTTCAGTAATTTTTAACTTCCCAAATGATCTGTGGCGGATACATGACGGACACCAGATTTTATATATGATTCTTATTATTCATATCAGTTGTTTAAAAAGGCTACTTATGTGCATGGATTCGTTTTAGGCAGTACTGATGATTAGGCCAAACATTATTTCTAGCGGATCATCTAATGGCATGTGGAGAACAAGAGTGGTCGATCATGATAGTCTCTCTGACCAAAAAAGTAGCTTTAAAAGGGGGTTTTCAACTAAGTCTTTATTGAAGCTTTCAGCGCTCAAGTGTTTACAGTAGCTTCATCAAGTTTTTCCCATTTTTGATACATGGTGCAATATAATTTGCTAACCCACGCATGCAACGTCACGGTGGTAGACGAGGCGTAGTGAAAGGTCAATGAAGAGCTCGCACTCTCAACGAAACACTCAGCGACTGGGATAGATTATTGCTTATGAGCTGGAATAGAAAAATGTCCTCTGTTTGAAAGATTGTTCAGTCTAAGCTGAAATTCACCTGTGCACTATGGCTCAACAACTCATGAAGTAGGTCTTTATATTAGACCTTCTATATTGACTTTGGACCTAGTCTGCTTTTAAGTCCTCCTACTAGTACTTTTTGTATTGGATGCATACTCTATGTCAGTGTTAATGAGCTAAATTTGGCAGCTAAAACTTCGAATTTATCAACAAGATCACGCTATCATTTTGAGCCCTGCTTAAAAATATTTTTGTTACGAAAATGGTACCTATCGTGAAGACATGATAACATCTTTACGTTGGGAGAATATTGCTTAATTTATCGAATATTACTGAGTATACTGCATATTGTTCAGCTTACATTCTCTGTTTGCTGCAAAACGTGTTGACTGTGCAAATTAAATATATTTAAACAAAACATCATAGACCCACTCAAATGAGATGATCTGTTTTATGTGGATATACACTTGAACGTTTAAATAATATTTAAAAGCAGCCTTGCTTTACCTTGGGTATGCGACCATAGCGATAGAAATGAGTATGGAAACAAAGATAAAAATAGCGCGGGCTATTTTGTCAATAGGCGGTTCACAAAACTTCTCTGCATACAGAGATCTTAACGTAAGATACCTTACGCCTACGCGACAGACGCTAAAGGATTATATCATGTTCTCTGGAACTTGAAAAAAACAAAAACATTTTATTCCAGATTAAAAATAGATTGTCAAGTCAACAAAATGTGCCCATCACCGTCCATCCTGTACCATGAGGTCGCTTTTGTGACAAAGCTAGGGATCTACCTCCATGGGCAATATATTACAGCAGTTCAGTGTTTTTGTTTTTTTGTTTTTTTTCATCCTCGAAATTACATTTAACTCTTTCTTTACCCTGGAAACGTTTAAACGCGGATGTACAGTGAACCAGGTTGAAGTTAAGGCTGGTGTCGAGCCAAAGTACATTTAGCCTGCTTTGATATCGTGCCTCTTTAGGTTGATCGTCTTCCATCTCACAAGAGAGACGTCATGGTACGGGATGGGCGGCAATGAGTTGCTTTGTGGAAAAACATGTAGGGCAATATTTGGCCTTTTCTTATGTTGTCAAAAACTCGCCAAACATTTTTCATTATTTTTAAAACGATTTAAAATATCTTCCCCTTAGATTGTTCGGAATCGTCTGCACTGACCCGCAGAGAATAACTCCGAGTTCCAAACTTTAAAAATCTTGTTTACGTGGCAACTCGTTGCCACCCTCACGTAGCCTGTCGTCTCTCTTGTGGGAAAAGGATCTATACCTTAAAGGAAACTATATCAAGGCAGTTTCAATGTAATTTCGCGAGAAACTGGGAATAGCGTGTATTGTATTTTCTGTATCTCAGCCTAGAAAATACATTATAACCCAAAACGAAGATGTCAAACTATTTGTGTAACAAGGAGAGTCATACTTATCAGTTTTATGGCTCGGCGACTAAAATTGGATAACTAGTTTACTTTTTTTTTAAATATGGTACCTATAGCTAACACCACTATTTCTAGATGTTTTTAGCCTTCCGAAAAGAGCTACTATTAAATTAAATAGCATGATACCGCCCGTTTAATATTTAAGCCTTAAGAACTGTATGATTTTTTGATATCGGCCTTCGACCGGGTGATAAGCTATACAAGGGTGGCTGATAATAGGCTATATTGAAGTCCTGCCGATCATAAAGTGCTTGGAAAAGTCCTTTAAAAGATCGTACGGGTGAACAGTTTAATATACCCTGTTGAGGGAGTTCCGAGCTGTTGAAACTACACCGTAAAACTTAAAAACAATATTTTTGCCAAGCTACTCTCTGTGTGAACCAAACGTAAGTACAAGGATACAGTAAAACTGTGTAAAGTTTTACAGCTGTTTTAATGCTCAAGATGATGGGATTACACATTAGGCTTTAGATCGTGGAAGACCATAAGCGTTTAGAGCCTATATTCTCGAGTTTCATAGTAAGAACTGTGCGACGTACTTTTGTAGCTGACAGAATGACAAGCCACTCCAAGCGACTTCGCCAAAATAATCTGTTTACATAGACCGTATTCCTAAATGGCGGTCAAGAAATTACTCTTTTGCCTTTGTGCTAATCATCCTCACTAGCCTCACTTTGGAACAAAAATTCTATTGAACTTTGCTCGTGTTTACGAGGCTAGTTAGGATGATTAGCATAAAGACAAAGCATAATTACTTAGCCGCCATTCATGAATACGGTCTATGTCACTCCGTAGACACATACCCAGAAGTAACCAGATAGGCCCAGGTTTCACCCTAATAGACCGTATTCACGATGGCCACCATGTTGGATTTGCTATTATCATGCAAATTAGCTACACACTTCTGAGGGGGCAAACAACATAAGTTCGAAAGGTTATAACGAACATCTTAGCCACACATATGATTTGTTTCACGTTTACTGAATGTTTATCACCAACTAGTAAAATAGAATGATTCACACAAGTTATTTCGATGTTTAAGAGAAAAATGAGCAGATAACAAAGTAGAAAGGCAATCAAAGATGTCAAAATTGGGCGAGCATCTAATTAGGGTCAAACCTGGACATATGTGGAAATAACCTGATTAAAAGACCTCCGACTGCAAAATGTCCATTCTACATCATTTGCCAGTAAAGGACCATATTTCATAATCGTTTTTCCCTTGAAATGTGATAACTAGCGTGGAAAATGGCACTGAGTCTTTGAATGGACATTTCCCGAGAGCACGATCATAGAGGGTCTGTATTGGGGAGACGAAAAAAAAACCAAGCTAAAGAGGTCAATTCAACAGTGTTTTAAGAGGAACTTTTTGTTTTACTATCATTCTGTGTCCACAGTTCCAAGATCGAGTTCTCTCTCAATGCCACAACTCGTCTAAAAATTGTCTCTGACCTAACTTTAGGCTTTGAAGACTAAAATGAAATTACTGTCTGTTCTCTTGATGGTGGAGGCTGTTTTCAGCGTACCTGTGAAGCTAAATCCTGAAGGTAACGATGAAAAATGTATTTTTTGTTGTTGCTTGTGTTGTGGTTGTTGTTGTTGTTCTTCTTCTTCTTCTTCTTATTCTTCTTCTTTTTGTTTGAAAAGTCGCCAACGACTTTGAAGTTTTCATTGAATTTTAATTATTGCAGAAGACGAATAGACAGAAGGTTTAGGGGTCGAGCGTTTATATGTACAACGAAATGCAACTCGTTAATCACTTATAAAGTTATGCAATGGAATACCGCTCCTGAATTAATTTATTAATTTTGCATACAGAGAATCGGAATCTGGAAGGAGCTGATTATTTTGAGGGAGATATGATACTTACTCCTCAGCAGCGAGGAAACGCCGAGATGGGACTGGATGTCTATTCTTCCACCGAAATTGGTTTGCAAGCTGCATCTATTATTACCCCACTTTGGCCGAATGGAGAAATAGTCTATGACATCGACAGATCTATTGGTGAGTTCTTACGTTTTCCGTCGTTTAAATTGAACAGATGGCACTGCTTAAATACCACGTTTACCTTAAGCGAAGGCTCCCTATCTCCATGATAGGTATGAGACCAGAAGGTAAAAATTAGGCTTAAAAGGGATGCTTTTGATTGCTTTGTGTTTTCGTAATAAGAATCAAATTAGCTAGTGAAAAATTAATGCGCATAATCTAGAAAATTTCAAACGAGAAGAGAGCATAAGCATCAAATCGGTGTAATTGTGCCTAATCTTTTAGAAAACTGAAACCCCCTTCCGGCCTCACCTAATCAATGAAAGTGTGTTGTGGCACTTTACCATTTACTTTAGAATCCATGGTCAGGTTTCGCAACGGTCCCAAATATTCCCTCCAGTGATGTCTGAATGCGAGACAACAAGGCATAACTCTAGATCTTGAATGATACCTAAAGAAAACCAGACATTATTTAACCATTTGCCCAGAGGGCATCTAAAAGCATAAGAGCGTAAAAAAATATATATGAGAGACAATGAGGTTGAAACTGACTGCACCGTACCTCTCAACTACTGACTGAAATGAACTCTGGCCCGTACGAAAGTCTGCATAGTTCACGTTTCTTTCTTCAATGAATAGGGATTAACCAAGACGTTTTGAATTGCGTTCAGCCGTGTGCCAAGCTAGATTATCTTAAGCAGTACGACCAACACTATTCTGTTGCCAAGATACGAATCTCAGATGTACCCTACAAGCTAGGGAACAATTCAGTTTTATTTTTCTTGATACCAACAATGGGATAGATTAGGCCCAGTTTACATTTCACATCCAATCTCACAAATGTGACACCCAATTCGAGGAGAAAAGGTTTTTCCTTAAAAATGAGGGCTTTGTCCAACACACTGCCCTGGCGGGATCATAACACCTCAAAAATGTTTGAAGGTGAATGGCAAAAATGCATTTGTGTAATTTAACAAAAAATTCAATTGCGCATGATAAATCAAATATTTTTTTTCGAAAGCGTTAATCTGGGACTGCACTTGATGTCTCTCATATATTATTTAGACCGGACCACTTTTC
>NC_090871.1:31860892-31878392 GCF_036669935.1 Montipora foliosa | reverse complement strand
ACAGGCCATCCTACTCACGCTACTGGTGGAAAAGAAGTAATCACTGTTAATTTACTTATTTAATGTGACTCCGTCTGTTTGAAATGCATATGACGTTTTTAAAAGGCGCTGCTCTCAACTTGGCAAACTGCAACTGACATTGTAAGAGTTTAGTCCGTGAAACGCGTTTGACATTTCAGGACCAGCTTTTTGGCTTTAATTAACTATAATTTAGTCTCCTCCACTTTCTGTTCATTTACGAGGGAATTTTCATCATGTTCAATTTAATACCGTATTGAGACACCAATGCAACATGACGTCCTAGCACATGTAATGAAAGTTGAAAACTTACCTTATTTTTAACCAGATAAACGCCTAAAATTCATGATGATAAATGTTAAAGCAAGCACTAATTGTGTTTGATTTTCAAAGGAACTGTAAACGCTAAGAAAAAAGTCGTCTTTCCAATTTAAGACCACACCCAGGATTTTCAGACAAAAGTAGTTGGGAAGGTTATGTAAATGAACCACATCAGAGCTGTATTCTTCATTGCTTCTCTCCCCTCCCCCCTCCTTCAATGTTCTGCAAAACTGAATGCTTTCAACGGGAAATTGTTGAGTTACCTTCCAACATGTTGGAAGGTAACTCAACAATTCCCCGCTGAAACCATTCAGTTTTGCACAACATAAGGAGGGGGGAGGGGAGAGAAGCAATGAAGACTTCAAAAGTGCTAACCTTGCCAACAGTTTTATCCAGGATTGTAGGCTCGATTACCAGCCTCTGTTTCGGGAAATGAGCCAGCGCTCACTCCCGAAACACGGGTGGACGCGTGAGGTGAGCCATTGTTAATCTCCGCCAATCAGAAACTCGCCTGCACAAATCGGTCTGGCATAATTATATCTTTTGGCTGCGAAGGTAAACTTTGACCCGGCCGGTTCGAGCTTTTAAGGTAGGAAACATCCAAGAATTCGACAACGAAAAGTGTTCGAGAAACTTCACTGATTTTCCAGTTGGCGCCAAGGTCAAAATACGGCTTTCAAATCCTTTGTTATTGCAATTTTCTCCTCAGACTTCGGTAATGTAAGAGGAAATAAAATTCCTCAAGATCAATTGAGTTTATTGGTTGCAAAACGAGGGGCTCGATGAGGTCGACCGAGAGTTGAAGCGGCCGAAGATTTTGTTGATGATTCGCCGGTTGAATTAGTTTAGCGCTGTATATCAGGAGACCAAGCATAAACGAGACGAATTATGAACACAGATGAAGTTGTATTTCCGTCATGTGCGATCTCTACTTACAACATTCATATCCCGGATGAGGGACCGAGAGGGGTCTCGGGGCTAGTTCCCAACAAATTCAAACTCACATTGATCATTTAACCACAAACTCAAGCTCGTATCATCTGGAAACTTCGCGCATACGTTTTAGGCATTGTTATGTAATTATTGTTTTGTTAAAATCAGTGTTTTGGGATGTCTAATGCTATTTCCCCGCAAATATTAACTTCGCATAAATTATATTTGAATTTACGTCACAGACACAACTTATCGCTCACGCGTCCAGCCGTCTCTTCTCGAGGAGGATACCCGAACTTCAGTGAGCGGCGGATATCGAGCCTACGAGTAAGCTAATGTGCCACAAATAGCAGCAGAACACAGAAACAAAGATAAGCCTGTCGAGCCTAAATAACTCACATTTACCAAGAGTCAACAAAATACGACCAATGACTAACATAACCTTAGAAAAAGAAGGTAACCTTACCCTGACTCGGTGGCGATGTCAGTGACACTTCACAACGCTCTAAGGAATATTTCGCTCTATAAAAGTGATACATTATGATTAACAAAAGCACAAGGAATACGTTTGAATTTTTAACGCATGCTCAACACAAAATGTCGAGCCGGCTGGCAAAGTCTACTTTCCTCTTCCCGACTTATCTAGGAAGATCGAAAGAGACTCTGCTCGCAGGGAAGGAATCCATTGGCATTTACAATAATAAAATAAAGTTCTATACGAAGGCGCAACTCGAAACATTTTGCATAGACAAAGAAAAATAATTTGCACTAACAATAGATGAAAAGATTATTGGCCGATGGCTCATATTCTTACCGATTTAAATGCTGATTCAAAGCCATTATCCACGAAGCATAAGGCACTGAAGACCGAAGCAAAACAGTCACACTGTGAGGTGAGAAGGTCCCAGTACCCTCACAAGCGTGCTGAACAGGAAGCCCACATGGCTCTCTACAGTATTCATACACCTTATTCCAAAATGGCCGCCATTTTTGTATTCTTTTGTTTCCATGCAAATTGACCCTATGGTCTCACTTTCAAACGTAGAATTTAAAAGAATATTAAACCTTTAACGAGGCCATAAGGGCCAATTTACATGGAAACAAAAGAATACAAAAATGGTGGCCATTTTGGAATAAGGTGTATGAGCACTCAGGAGATGAAGTTTGGACAAAAAAAATTACAATTTTGCGCAGAACATTTATCTGATATGTTGTTTACATTTGATTTTCTGGCATTAAATAACTTGGATGTTTAGAAGCGACGAAATCCTTTAACGCATCGCGCAGAGCCAAGTACGTGTCCCTAACAGGGCCGTACGGTTTCTCTGGCCCTTCTCGCGCTAATACCTACGGCAGTGATACAGGGATTTTCTCCAGAAATAGTTTTACAATGAAAGCAGGCGCGTGGGGGCCCGGTACGGGCCATGTGATAAATTTATTTATAATTAAAGAATAACGCTCTTGTTACCCAATTATTTATCTATCCAGTTATGGGCAATAGTTTGCTGATTATCCAAACTAAATCCCTAAAAATCTGGGATATGTCTAAGTTTAAGAAATTGGTTGAACTTTAGATGCCAATCTGTTCCCTATAAGATGAATTTTATTTGCAAATACGGTACTGAAATAGTGAAAGTAATGACGTCAGCAAGCTTAGGTTTCCTCTATGAATTGCCCATTATTGCAAAAATCGTTGTAGTTGCTTATAGCCAGTCAAGTCAGCGATGGCTTAAGGCTTTAATGTAGTTACAAATTGCTGATACAACTGAGTATTTACCCCCACAGGCCATGCTGTTGGTTACTACCACGAACATTCTCGTCCGGACAGGGATCAATATGTCACGATATTGTTTGACAACATAAAACCAAGTAGGTGTATTCAGTGAATCACTTTTTAGGGTTTCCTTGCCAATCAGTCTTTTAAAGAGATAGTGTATCAAGCAAACGGTGAGAACCGAGAAAGTGTTTCCCATATCAATTGCTCTGATATTCACGCGTCTTTCACGAGTCAACTCAGTAACCATATATGGATGCGGAGGCAAAGTATCTTCTTGCGAATCTTGGGAAGGACACGCAGGTATTTGAACATTAAGGAGTTGCGTATGCATATGGTGTAGGCTTCAAATAGCACTTTTCACGGTTAGTTTATGTCATTTGCATTACAATGTGATCTAACGTGAATGCGAGGCAATTTTGGGTGGAAACTATATTACAAACTAGACCGAAATTGCCTCACATACGTGCTAGATTATATTGTAATGCAAATGAGAAACACTAACCATAAAAAGGGCTATTAATACCACAGAAACATAGCTTGTCGGGACAAAAGTTCTGACTGAGGACCAGTTGTCGAGATATTTTTTTCTTGTTACAGTACTAAGTATAAAATATTTGCTTACATGGGATCCGTGGATAAAGGCCCGGCCAAACGATCATCAAACACGGTGGCCAAACGATAAAATGTTGGTTCACCCAACATGTTGGATCGTCCAACATTTATCGTTTGGCCGGGCCTAAACTTTTAAAGTGGAACAGTATTTTAAACAAAATGTAAAAGGCCGTTGATTACGAACTTAAAAGGGTTTTCACTACCACTAAACAAGGTTGTCGGCTTCATCATTCAATGGACTTAGCGTTTTTTTTTTTTTAATGTAAGATAAATTATTTTTGTCTCCATATTTTTTGCTTTTGTTTTATATACACTTATAATGACACAGACTGATACTCTGCAGAGGCAAAACATAACTTCAAGAAGTATGGCAGATCGCTTATCGACTCTCTTGGGACTAAATACGATTACGACAGCGTGATGCATTATGGAGAGTATTTTTTCACCAGAAATGGGCTTCCCACAATAATTCCTCTTGATCCTACGGTAAGATTATAAGCAACAAAGCATCAATTAATTTAGAATGAATTTGCTTGTTTTTTTTTTTGTTTTTTTTTTGTTCTTATTTAACACATTTGAGGCATTTGCTGTGATTATTTCATGATCACTAATATACAGATTTAGCCAAGCCTTACTGTTAATTATCTCATTTGCGTTCAGGTGAAAGCATGGGTCCTAAAAGACCTATGAAACTTATTAGCTTTTCTGGACTATTGCAATGTGGCTTAGAATATCTCATTTAAAGGATATAAAATAGGCTTTTCAGTAAAAAAATATCAGCATAAAAACCAAGGACGTTTCAGAGAGATAACGGTAGCTTCAAAAATTCCCGAAAATTTTATTTTGGTGCAAAAGTTGAAAAAGACGTTTTTTTTTAATTTAGTTAATTAGTATTTCCACCAAATTTGGCTAAAGAAGAATTATATGTGTCGACGCCTGTCATTTCTCCGTGATGACAAACAAAGCCGATTGTGTTTTGTATAGGTAATCACATGATTTCGAATGCAATTTGGAATAAATAAGCACGAGTAAATTTTTTTTTAAAGACTATCAAAACTGCAAGAGACCGTAGGGCGAGTGCAATTTGTAGTCTTCGAAAAAATTTACAAGTGCTTATTTATTCCAAATTGCACGAGAAAAATCATGTAAACAGGGAAAATTGCGCCATAAATTGCGCCATCCAGGGTGCTCGCTTGATTTGAAAACGAAAGCAGTTGACTGGATCTGACCAAACCCTATTGTTTATTAGCCAATCATAATCCAGACTTTCCATGTGTAATTTGCACTGGTATTACAATTTTTGCACTGGTGTATCGAGTAATTTTTTCATGTATATTATTTCAGCATAATAATATTCCAAAGTATGAAGTTTTCATTCATGAGAGGTTAATTTAATGATCTAGCGCGATTTTCAACGCGAAAAACACGACCACGCAGCAGTTCGTGGCATTACCATGTAAGAATAATGGCTCGCACTCGCACGCAAATGTTATCTTCATTAATGACCTCAAATTCTCGATTTTATTTTCCAGTTGCCGTGCTAAAATTGCTTGAAATTATTTCCCTGATATTTTTCCCATCCTTTACCAAAGGTTTTTTTTCCATAAAAAATCATTTCAAACAGTCCATAAAAAGCAGTTGTGTTTGCACACCCTTGCATACAGTGAGAGCTACTGAAATTTAAATTGACCAATCAGAATTTAGCGAGAGCGAATAAATTGTGCTATCCGAAATTAAAGGGCCAGAAAACGCTTTAAAGGATTTTGTGGCAACATTTTTGTCAACGAACTTTGGCTCCAAAACTGCGTTGCCAGCGAGCTGTGATTCGAACGTCAGCTGTTGTTCTTTGGCTGTTATTTCAGCTTTTCGAATAACGTATTTTGAATAACGCGTAAGAAGACGTCAAAGCTGTATTGATAACATATTTATTTGCGTTAACTTCGCGAAAAAAAACTTTGATGGCGTCCTTTCGACAGGGTACATCGACAACAACTTTGTTTACACACAGAAGTGCACCGTTTCCGGTGACAGGATAGCACAGTTTTGAAAGCCGCGCGCACTGCGGGCACGGGGTCCCGTATGCACGGACACGAACCAAATAAAGCATTTCACAGTAGCAATCTCGACCCCAGAGCTCTTTTCTTGACCGAGGGAGAGAAGAGCTCTGGGGAACCCTGAAACAAAGTGTCTTCTCATTGGTTTTCGTGAAGAACAATCAAAAGCGTCTCTAATTGGTGCATTCATGTTAGCACGAGGAGTGAGCAGGCGCCGTAAGGCTCAAATAGCCAATTTTTGGCTGTAAGAACCCTACGGTGCATGTTCTCCTACGCAGAGTTTCCCAGAGCCTTGGGTCGACCCGAGGCTCTGGTGACGAGAATGTTCACAGTAGAGGCTAAATACAGGAATTGCACCGGGCTCGCACCGGGTTATGATTGGATGTTGGCACAGAGAGAATGATTGGGGACATTTGACAATAATTACATGATATAAAATACAAATCGATAGTATATTCGCGTCTGAGCACTCATCTCAACCAGCGCTTATCCGCAAAATTAAGTCTCAACACTCATTTTTAGACGATGTTGTTCTAAAGATTTAAGTCTAAGCAACCATTTTTGTTTGGTTAGCTTTCAATATATTGTAACTACTATCTCAATTAAATACTTTAAAATTAGCGGTCATTTGTATCGTTTGTCTCAGTAAACTAGTGGTCATCTGGGGATGCATAGCCGTAAGTGATCCGAGATCGAATCCCGTACTCTCATTTCCTCCAAAATTGTCATTGAAAGTCTTTTAACAACGAAATAAATCGAAGTGTAGAACTTACTTCATATTATGCTGCGATCAGGCCCATTTTTAGCTTCGCCCATATGTTCTCTTATGTCGTCGCTCGCTAAAATTGGGCCTGACCAAAAGTCTCTCAAGAATTCCGAACGGTCGGCCGAATTTTGGCAGGCCAAATTCGTGATCTGATTGGCTGTTGAAACGCCGGAAGTGAAAATGCCATCGTGATTGCGCGGAGCTCTCGCGAAGTCCTCGAGACTAATCCGCCATAAGTGTCCGAAAAAATTTGCTGCCTTTTGTTCTTACAACGCCGTGGACGGTGCACCTTGATTTTATTTGTATAAATGGAGATATGCCCTCTGAAACATCTCATAACTTGTCCAGAATCGGGTTTGAATCTCTGGAAAGAGTGAAATCAGCGATTCCGTTGTCGAGCTCTGTGGCCATGTGGTTGAAAGTACTTTGGCACAAACATCCCAGATGTTTTGAAAGCGAAATAGCTCGTTCTTTTAAATGGCAATGAAAGCCGATGCATATTGGTTTCCTGGATGAGACAAAGGACATATATATCAACAGGAGGAGATGCTGATAAAATCGCAAGTTACACGAATGCATGTTTTGAACATCTGTGTATCAAACGGCATTATTTACGTACTGTACATGACACGGTCTGTTTGCACAATTTGGAGTCAAGATTGCTTCATAATATTTCCAGTTGATTTAACTTAAAACTCGCACTCCAGAAACTAAAATGGCATGTTTCCAGAGATAGACAATTGTACAAAAATAAAAGTAACTTCGCGAGTCCATCTTACTGTTCGTACTCCATCAAAAAATTAACGGCCAAACTTATCATGATTTTACTGTGCGCAATTCTTCAACTGAAGATATTACCCGAAAAAATTCACCAAATGGGCAAGCACGTTAAAGGAATAATGTATTTCTCCTTTTTTTTCTTTAAAAATCTATTGCCAAACCGTCCAACGATAGAATGCTAGATTATCTCAATTACAAATTAAGATGTCAAGATTGCATATTCAGTGAAGTTCGGAGGAAGAATTACATCGGCCTTTGCCGCAATATAGTCGTCGAAAACATTCCCCAAATTAAAGCCAACGGTAACTGTCGAATTCGTTTATAATATTCCTCCCACGGTAATCAGCTGTGGTCAAAACAAACTAGCGTGAATCTGCCGTCCACGTGTGTATTGGTGTAATGGAAGTAAATTTGATTGGCCGATGAAGGACATGTCAATCAATCAAAAAAAGTGAGTGGAAGGAATTTCGAAGAGGAATTTGGTCAAGTTCTATTTTTCGTTTCGCCAACTCCACATTATTTACCAAGCGAAACTAAAATAGAGCCTGATAGCAGGATAACTTCATATATGTGAGATAAGACCACTGAGGCGGCCATTCTTACGCATTGAGGGCTGTTGCATATGACCTACTCAAGTTTCCAGGCTTAATACACCAAATTTGGAGAAAACCCGAAGTAGCTCATTTTTTTGTTTTATGGGTCTAATTGGACCCAGTCCAAGCGCAGGGACCGGAAATGGGATTATTCGTACTATAAGTTAACCTGACTTAAGCTTGCGATTCAATCAAAACCCAGTACCTGGTCAGCGGTTTAAAAAAACCCAGATGATCTCGATGAGCTCTAAACTCGGCCGATATGGTCAGGTGATACTGGTCAGCGAATAAGTTGATATAACAGGTGTCACTTGATCATAACAAGAAAGATGTACGCCTCGATAAGCTCTAAAAATCATTCTGCGAAATGGTCACGCTTCACTGGTCACATTAATTTACAAATATTGTGCTCTAAATAAGTTGTCAATAAACCTCTTTACAGTTGCGTGCTTAGTTACCTGGCCTTTAAATGAAAGTGAGGCTGGTGTTGAGCCTTTTATGATGTAGACCTCCCTCCTTTTCTAATGTTAATATGTTGTTGTCATGCTAATTAGTAAGAATTTTATAAGAAAAGCAGTGAAGTTTCTATCAAAACAAGGTCAACTCCAGCCTCACTTTCATTCATAGGCCAGGTAACTCAGCACACAACTGTAAAATGGATTATTAACTTTTCAAAAAAAACTATATGCTAATTTCTTCTTCTATATGCCATCATGGCAAGAATAACTATTGACAATATAGAGAAAAAAGATTATATTAGATATCTGGGAGTCCATCAGTTGATAAGCACCTTAATTGGCACAAATACAACATATAAACAATAAGATAGTAAGAAATTTTGGAATCCTTACAAAATTAAGATATTATTTGAATTTTAACATGCTCAAACAAATATAATATGCTTTAATGAGTTATGGCATAATAGTATGGGTTTGCGCCTATAAAACTAGATTACACTGTCTCCAAACTAAGCAGAATAAATGCCTCCGAATAATTTTCTTTGCGCATAGTAGGGAGAGTGCCGATCCATATTTTAAACTCTTAGGACTTCTCAAAGTAGGAAATATATATAAATTTAAAATGTGCTGTCTTATACATAAAATTATGAATAAAGCTGATAGCATTCCAGATATCATCTCTGATATCCTGACCCTAGCATCTCGTATCCATAGGTATAATACAAGATTTGCTGGTAAATTCAATCTCTTTAGAGTGCAAATATCAACTAATTCTGGAAAATCGTGTAATCGTGTAATCGCCAAAGATTCGGGAAAAGTTTCTCGAGGAAAGATTCGGAACAAAACGTTATCGAAGCCGGAAAATTACAAGCTTTAGCACAGCTGCAAGCAAAATTTTGTCCTGAAGCGTTCCTCGAGAACCTTTCCCCGTTGAACGCGCTAGGCAACTTGGTGATCGGTGAGGAAAACTACTTCGTGTAAGAAAAGATCAGAGTCACCCGGCTGCTCCTCTTCGCTGATTGTTTTTGGGACCAATAAGAAGCAGGTAATTCGAACGCTTCTGGAACTGGTTCGGCAAGAGTAAGTGCCCAAGGGCTCTTCCCGTTTTTGTAGTAAACTTTCACCGCGAACATTCTATCGTCCCGACTAGCTGCCCCTAGGTCTCTGAGGATGTGGTTTAGCATAGTTTCTTAATCATGGTGCTCCGTGCTCACACCGAAAGCGCACGGAACTTCACTATTAAGCCTAGATAAATCAAGGGGAGTTTTATGGCGTCATGCTAAGCATTTAGAGCTGTGAACTGTGTCGCCCACACACTACTTTATCTCCCTCAACCCAGTGTACCAATATTAAAATAATGCCTAAATTTGGAGGCAGTACGGCCCAGTGGTTAGGATTCTGGCCACTGGTTGAATTTGTTCCTGGTAGTCCCTGGTTCAACTTCTCAACTGCACTTGTAAATAGCACACTACCTTGCCTTCGGCCATTTTGGATTCTTAAAAGTTGTTGTTCAATTTTCTGTTCTGTCGTGATTGTGTTCATTGGCCCTGAAAAGCCCCTATAGGGAGTGAGGAATTAAATATGCATGTATACTTCCACATTGCCAGGCTAAAATTGGGCAGCGAGAAATTTTAAGCCGCACTGATGCAAGGCAGGCAAATCTTCTGTACAGGAATCAGTGCAGTAAGTGTTTATTTCTAGCAATTTGTAACTTTGACTACGAAGATGCTGTTATAAAATGCTGTTGACCTTTAAGGAAAATTCATGCTGTCATTTTCAATTACAGATAGTAAGTTCTTTCAAGGTGTTTTATTTCATAACAGATAAGAGTTTGGTCACATGTATTTTGATCAGCATCTAAGATATCGACCCACTGGCTGGTAAATACTGGTGGTATGACAATCCATATTTCAAAATTTAAAGCGTTTTCCAAAATTGTATGATTTTTCCACGGCTGTGCGAATGAGGTTTACGTTCTCAGGGAGATTCGAGACGTCTAAAAACGAAAATGATGTCAAGCATTGTATTGCTTGTATTGTGCTCCAGTGTTTTACCTGCATTGTTTGTTGAAGCCGAACGTTATCAAAACAGTAGAATTTTTCTGGTGAGGATTAAAGGCAGCCGCAAGTTTGCGAAATGACATGATGACAAATCTGTTTATTCCCTTTTAACACTATTACTTTCTCTTCTGACTTCAAACATTGTTGCTTTTACGATTCTCTATAGCTAGTCAACATTTTTGTCGCCTAGAATGTGCGATTTAATTTATCACGTAAAAGAAGCTTGAAGCCAAAGGTAGTTATAGAGTGCTGTTGTGCTATTACTGCAGAGGTTTCATCGTTTCCCAATTATTGTTCCTTTTTTGTGTGTGTGATTAAACAGGGAGAAATGCCGCTTCAGTAACTACGGCTCATCCAACTACTTATTCAAACTGTGAGTACACCAACCTGAAAAATCAACTTTAAGCAAAGTTGTTTTCAAAGCAACCTCCACTCCGGAAAAGTTATAACTTGAAACCACGTGAAATGAAGTTTAAAATCACATTTTATTTCAAAGAGAGCCTTTACCTCAAAAAGCCTTTGCATTCATTTTGCAAGAGCTCTTTGTGTTAGAATAACAAGTCGAGCGTAACACGTCGCCATTATTCAAGATGGCGGCGCCCAGGAAATTTGAAAGTGAAAATAAGCTATTTTAAAGTTAACTTTTTTTCTCTAATACGAAGTAATTTCTTAAAAAAATTATTGTAAAAATTATTTTCTCCCGTTTAAAGTTATCTTTTGTAGGAATGGAGGTTCAAACGGTAAGAAATATTAAACTATACATCATCAAAGTCGACAAAATTGATCGTTCGAATTCCTCAGTCTGACCGGCGATGAGTGGTTAAACTGTGGTCACATGACCTCATGACATGAGAAGTATTAGTTCACTTGCAACCAAGATTGCTCTTATCACTCAGGGATTTCGTCCCTTGCCATGATATCTCTCACCCAGCGAGCAGAGCCTCTCTAAACCTCGACAGAGAACGAGAAAGAGTGGCTCTGCAGAAATCGTGTCAAGTCTTTTAAGTCGCCGCATTTCAAGTTTTCTGGCTAGTCACTCCGGTCAAACCGGTTTAGGCAGCGCTCGCTTCATATTTTGGACCAGGCGAAAGCCTTCAGTACGAAAATCAATATGGTGTCTAGAAGTGCGATCAAGACTGGGTTTGACAACTTAACACCATTACTACAGGGTCCTTTCTTTCTCTTCGAGACAAGAAACTGCTGGCAGAGTGGATATTTCTGTCATGCTTAAGAAACTTTTCGAAACGTCAACAGCGCTAACGCATAAACTCACGTATTGGGTTCTTTTCCCGTAATCTTTCTTGCAAAAACGTTTATCGGATCTCAGAGTTAAAACCCCATTTACTTAAGTTAAGCAGGTTTTAACATTGAAAAAACGGGGTAACCTGAGATCCAGTTGTACCTTTGACATCCACAAGAATGTTTGATAATTCGACACTTGTCACATCTCACTGGGAGACTTGAAAACTAACTAACAAAGTTTACTAAAGTAATTTCGAGTTTTCTTGCTGTTTCAGGAGAACATCTGTGGCGAGGAGGAGCGTTTCTGTTTTGAACCATTTAAATCAAACCTAATTGAGTGATGTACCCTTAAATTTAAACGTAGACGGTTTTTCATTTGAGAAACCTTGTTATGAGTCCCTTCAGCTTAAAATTATTCTGCCTACAAGCCAGTCCCCTGTTTACGCCTGTCAAAGCAAATTAAGCTGTGCTATTACACTGAATCTCAAGTGTACTCTAGTTCTATTGCTGGTTTTCACTCACGTGAGCAACAGGCATGTTTTTCAACGAAAACAAAAGGAAGCGTTTGCATAATAATAGAGTTAAATTCCCGGAGGATTTGGTCGGGGAACCAACATGGCCGCCTTTTCTTTGTTTAGGGCACCAACATGGCGGTCGTGACGTCATGTGAAAACCAAGAATAGCCTTCTATGACAGATTTCAATATCGGAATTAAACCTGGTTTGTTGGTCAGGAAAAGTTCAGGTGGTATAATTAACACGGTTATAGCCCTACCAATGTTTGCTTTGCTTCTTTTTACGGGCCCAGAGGATATAGAAAAAAGCATCATGATAAATGGAGGGACAGTGACAACTAAGGCATGCTTGTGTAGGCCAAAACGTTTAGCCCTACCAATTTAAAATAGTCTCCGCAGTTTTTGTTTGTATGTATGAGGCAAAAGAAAATACAACTAATTCTGATCCAATGGGAACATCAATAATTTATCGACTTTTGCTCCCTGAGTGGGCGCAGGAATGCTCTTCTTTGCTATTTATGAGCTCGAGCTCTTCGTAAAAGATGATATACTTAATACAGGCCACGATACCCCGGTCTTCCTCGCAACCATCAGCGGATTTACGAAGACGCCAGGGGCCCCCGACCTTTCCCAACCCCTTTGTTCCAGTAGCTTTAAGAGGTTTCTTAACCTAACTGTTTTTTTAATGTTGTTGTACACTTTCGTTAGGGTGGGGGAGGGGTGTGCTCTCGGTGAATTTCTTTGGCCCCATCTTTTTGGATTTTCTGGATGCAGTGCTGTAAAACCTTAAATAAAATAAAGCAAATTGACAATAACCAGGATGTCGCACAATGCATACTACGCATGTGGCACATATATAACCAAAAACGTGGGAGGGAAAAGCTTAAGCCAACTGTTTTAACTTCCTTCCCAAAGAAATCCCATCTGGCCCTAGTTGATCGGAAACAGTTCACCAAGATCTTAGAGGGGGGTAAAGCTTTTGATGTACGCCGCCATTAAGATGTTATTTAACTGAAAGGCATTAGTTCGGTCCCGTGGAATGGCTTTTGGTGCACTTACATGACCATTCACACCCAAACACAAAATCACATTTCTGTTTTCCTTATCACCGATCACCGATGTCATATCGCTTGGTTTTGTTTGCTTGATTCACGCACGGTATGACCACATGCCAAAAAAAAAAAAAAAAACCAACGACTCATTTATAATATTTAATATCTTTCGGGGATGGTAACAATTTTAAGTGCAATCAATCGCTTTCAAAAACTCGTAGCATGCGTGTCAGACAAAAGTAAAATATTTCCACTGTTATCAGGATTTTAGTTGCTTTACTCGTATAATTTGCGCAATTTATCATCAACTTTTGAATCGAGCACATTCTCTGAAAACTGTGCCAACGGTGAAGGTATAGAGTTTACTTATATGGATTACCAGCAGAGAGCTTCAAATTCGATGTTTGCCCAAAGTAGATCAAACCTGTTTGGTTTCGGTCCTTTTCTTGCCCGGTGTGGTTCAAGCAAGTATTGCGAAGATAGAAGTGCGCAGCAAAAGGATTCATGGTTTTAAGACAAGCGCCATTCTGCCGTTCCATTTGTTGTTGACGGCTAACGCGACGCATCTAAATAGGCCATTTCCGAGTTCATGTCTGCCTCCTCTTCAAAGCGAGTCTAGGTGCGAAGTTTTTGTTATGAAAATTAATTTTCATCGATATGTAAAGTAGAACTAATTACCATCGCAAAAACTTCGCACTTGGACTCGCTTTGAAGAGGAGGTAGACATGAACTCAGAAAAGGCCTATTACCCGCCAGCTTCATATATGATAGCCTAAAGTTTCAAAGTTTCAAAGTTTACATTTCCAGTATGGAATAAATGACATCAATTAACACGAACGCACTAGAAATAATAACTTGATGTCTAGTTAATGAGAATTGAGTGCGAAACTTTAAGTCATGAATTCGCCCCCAATATAAGTATCTCAGTAGCTAGGAATTAGAATCGTATCCGTCCTTTTTGGAGACATTTTATTTAAAGGAATTTTACTTTTTTTACGAAGTACTTCCGAGAATTCATTCTGCATTTTACATCCACGTCGTGAAAAGGAATGCCTTTGTTGTGTTAGTCTTAAAAACGTTTATGTAAAATTTGCTCCCAGTAGCAGATCGAGTATTATATGAGTGCAGAGAATCAACTTGACTGAAAAGATCTAATAAGGTAGGGGGTGCACTTTTACTCTGAATATCGTGCATGAGGAGAGAAATAGATTTTAAATAAAGCATATCAACTGGAAGAATATTTGAACACAAGAACAAGGGAATAGCATGATCTCATTTATTACGGAAATAAATTAAATATTGGATATTTAAGCATCACGGCCGGGCCTGCTTACTATCTAGACACCGAGGAAGAAGGCCTCCGAGACTTGTGTTCCTGCTTCCACATTAATGGAGGTGCCAAAATCACAGTATAGTCCTTTTGTGTGGTCAAAACACCATAAACGTATATTTGGATATATTAAGGGGAAGGTTGTTTGCAGTAAGCCATACTGTTTAAAATAGTTGGGTCCTTTTCAGAGATCAGCAAATAAAATGGATGATAGATTCCAGGCAAGAGGCGACCCAAAGTCATTGACGTATATGATGAACAGATATGACTCATTTACTTGATTAAGCAACTCCCTCGTAGACGCGAACAGTTTCCTTGCACTTGGGGCTCCAGACATCTTAGAAACAAAGGCAGAGTAAAACTCACGTCCTGAAATTCATTATTAACCCTTTCTTAACGACTAGTGGATGACACAAATAAAAATGCGTATATTGAAAGGTCTCCATGTCTTTGAACATCAAAGGTAGAGTCCCTGTTAAATCTAGATCTCTCGCCTTTGTACACTTTTCACTTCAAGAATGTGACTTCTGAGTATGATATTTCAGCTGGCGTAAATTATTTTATTTTGTATTGGCTTTGTTCCACAGACAGAAAACGTCGTCAACATAGAGCGACTTAGCCCGCAGGACCTTGAAAAAGTGTTTGCAATTTGTTTCACAGACCAATGTTTGTCAAGATAAAAACAAAGCTATCCTTATTCCCGCCAAGGAAACTCCTAACGTGGGCAATAAACAGTTTGATTGCCCAATCACGTTACTGCATTTCGAATCACTTCAATGTGAAGCTTTCCAGAAAGTTCTACGAAGAGGTGACGTTGTTTGCATGTCGTTCGTTTTTGTTCGATAAGCCAATTAAATGTTTTGCATTTTTGTTTACGTTCTGTTTTTACATTATTTTTCAAGGTCATATGAAAGTCGCTCTATCGCTTCCGAACTAGTGGTTTAATTTGTGCTCTTCGTGATAATAATCGGCCTGTATTCTGTTTTCGCCATGAAAATATCTGCAAAAGCTACCGGCCATTTTTGTATCCTTTGAGAGGATTGATCAAATACCGCTTGGGAATATTCGCTTTACCACTGTCATCGAAGAAAGGTAGTCGTATTAACGGGGCAGGGTCCAATTATGGTGCAACTAAATTAATACTGTACCAGTCCTTTAATTCTACTGTAAATCAACCTTTTTTACAGTTTTGCAACCTCATAACCTTAGTTCATTGCAACTGAACGAAAACGAGAAAAAAAAGAAAAAAGAAAAAAACACGAAAATGACGTCTTACAAATTCTAGAAAGGGGATGGCGTGTAGTGAAAAAACAGTAGAGCACTCAAAGAGACGTTTTCTATATTGTAGGTTACAGCACACGTACTACTACAGAATTAAAAAGTTGAAATGGCTTCGAAGAAGTATGTAAATCAGTTTGCACAAAAGCAATAACTTTCGCGATGTCGTTATATAACGACATGTTGTCCTAGTGGTCTGAAGCCCGCCAGTTGTCAATAACAGATACGGTTTTTCAATTAAACATGCTAACCACAAACACCTTTGCTTAAAAACAACTAAAACAATTATAATGCATTATTGTTTATATTCAGCAGCCTCACAAGACATAAATAAAATAACGACTGGGAATGACGCAAAAAGTGGTCGTTGGTCGTAATAACGAAGTGGTCGGGTTCATGAGGTTTCCAGAAAAGAAAACAAGTGACCTCTCGTGCGGGCAACAAAAACGTGGTCGGAAGAAAGGGCAGGTCGTATTAACGAGGAGTTCGTAAGGCGGGGTTCCACTGTATCACCAAAGTGTGCAGAACACAAAGCTAAAAATTTGGCTAGGACGAAATCTGCCCTGTGAATTCGGACAAACCGAATCCACTTATGCCGTAAGATTCGTCTGATTGGCAATAGTGCATTGTTATTCCTGGCATGCCTGATTTCTTGCTGCAATTAACGGCATTGTGGTGTCCAGCCGCGCAATACGTCTTCCCCGACCATCTTTTTCGCTTGTCAGCCATGACGCTTCTTGTCTTCAACTCGATTTATTACGTTACAGCTGTGTAGCCAGATCTATTTGGCCGAGCGCACGTTAAAGACGCTTTGCACATAGTGCCAAATTCAAAACGTTTATAAGCATCAGAACTCGCAGCTTCAGACTTTGTTATTCCTACGCTTCAGTCCATGGAAGCGAAAAAAACTTACTTCGTATGCACTTTACGGATTGGAATAATCTTTGCCATCTTCACTTGTTCAGAAAAAATTCTGTCGAAATAGATAACTGAATTTACTGATTCTGAAAAGATGTTGCTAATAACATTCGAGAAGCACTTTAACATGCGTGGGACAAGGATGGGGGGGGGGGGTGATTCTGTCATGGCTTGTCGCATACAAGTAACAAGTATGAGGTAATAGTCCATAGCCGAAACGATTCACTTCACCTCTCTATGGGAGGCTTAGGGAAGTAAATGTTGACCTATCGCGTCGGAAATAAAGTTAAAGATATCCATTGTTAAAACAAGTTGTTGGATTTATGTGAGATATATAGCTACAGTTTTGAAAACAAGGCGAGACGTTGCTGCCAAATCCAAAGTGCAACTGCTGCCAGAGGCCTAAATCCTCTTTATGGGAGGCTTAGTGAAGGAAACGTTGACCTGTTGGGTAAGGGAAAAAGGGTTCCGTGCCCTATGAAACATTCCTTTAGTCATGTTCCAAAGATCAGTTCCAAATATAGCAGACACGCTAATGGTCTTTTGCCTTACTGACTAATCACACAAGTTGCCAAATGACAATGACACTGACTTCTTAATTTTATTTGTACATATTATGTAACGAAACTGCGTTTTCTTACACCTTTTTATACACTTTTTTCCTTGCACTTTTTGTCTTATGATTTTGTATAAATAACGCAGCATCAGTCTTAGCTTTTACCAGGTATTTTTTTTATTTTTTTAACGTGTACTAAAGAAGCCCGAAGGGCGAAACGTTTACACAGTATTAAACA
>NC_090871.1:31833392-31853392 GCF_036669935.1 Montipora foliosa | reverse complement strand
ACATGTTTTTTGATGTGATTCCGTTTCTCTAAATTGAGAAAATATCTAGAATTCTTTTCCCCGTGTTCATGCCGACGTGCTCCTGATCTTACAATTATACCTTCGACTTTTTCGTCATACATTTTTCCACCCTTTCTCTCAAAACATTTAAAGCAACCAAATTTTCTTTGGATGGGTCATTTTGAAAAACTAAGTCCTCTTCCTGAAGTTCTTCACTTAGTTGCCGCTCTTTTTCTCGTCTTTTTTTGCATTTATTCATAGAGTATTTTCTCGAATGCTTCTTAATATTATATTTGACCCAGTCCCGTACCGAACGTGGATCAGACAGATCTACCCTACCTTGTTGTATCCAGAAAGGAATCAAATGATTTATTTCCTCAAAATTCGAATCGTCTCTTAATAAAGACCAGTTAAGTTTCCAAAGTCCAGGACCCTTAACACTATCATCAACTTCTTTCATTTCAATAATAATTGCGGAGTAATCGGTTTTATAATTAATATATGGTATAATATCAACATCACATACTCTATCAGATAAAGAACTTGAAATAAGCCAATAATCCCGTCTGGATAAAATTATTGATAGTAAATGACTTGGTTGTGATTGACTCAAGTAACATTCCGCTTGGTCGGGTTTTTGATACGTCAAATGTCATGCAAATCAAGTTTCCATTGTAAATTTTCTATGGCTGGGCAGAAAATAGCTTTAAACAAAGATGGGCGATATCTTGTGCGGATTCGTTAAAAAATCCAGCCTCCGAGAATACCTGTCAAGAACAAGTTCCATGTCTGTTTTAGATTGCACAAAGGCATTTTAGCTATCGCTGAGAAATTGTGATCCTACACGTTCGGTGAGACTGACTATACGGTCGCCGAATGATATCCCCTCGGTTCCGCCATCTTGCTCTTGGTAAAGTTCAAAATGCCCTTCTAACCCATGTAATTGCTTTTATAACTTGAACTTTTTCCTTATGTAGTGTCTTAACTTTGTCCTTGTCTCCCATTTTTTACAGGATAAAAAGAGAACTTAGGTGTTTTCTTGCCTTTTTGCAGCTAAGAATTCAGTAATACGCCGTATAGACGTCATACAGACAGTGTTCAGTTCTTTGTTGTCCATATTCCTTCAGCGAAAAGAATTGTGGTCACTCAGCGAGAGGGAAAGTTTATTACCTATGAGCTGGCATTGAAAAATATCCTGTGTGTGAAAGTTTGTTCAGTCTAGCCAGAAATTCACCTATATGCACTATGCCTCTTGCACCTCATCAAATGAGTAGGTCTTTCACAAGTAATTATATTAGACCCTCTGTATTGACTTCGGACTTAGTCTGCTTTTAAGTCCTCCTACTCTTTGTATTGGATGCATACACTATGCGGCAATGAACTAATTTTGTCAGCTCAACGACATCGAAACCATCAACAAATAACGCTTTCATTTTGAGATGTGCTTAAAAATACTTTTGTTACGAAAATGGTACCTGTCACGAAAACATGATAACCGACATCTTGACGTTGGGAGAATGTTAATTAATATATTGTAATGTTCGGCTCCATAATGCATGTCTTTCTGATTATATTATCTGTTTGCCGCACAACTTGTCATCCGCGCAAATGAAACACAACAACATAGAACCACCGATGAGATTATCTGCTTAATGTAATTGTATTCGTATACATAAATAAATAGAAGCAATGTTTTACCTTGGATATGTGTCCATGGACAAAGAAAAGTATAAAAAGAACACAGACATAAACATGCGCAACCTATTTTGTCAAAAGGCGGCACACAATTTTTCCTATGCACACAGAGATTGTATACGTAAGATACCTTACCCCCACTCGACAGACTCTAAATGACTATATCATGTTCTCTGGTTCTTGAGCAAAACAAAAACATTTTATTCCAGATTATAAACAAATTGGCCTGTCAACAGAGTGCCCTTTCAAATCTGAAATTCCCAAGCAATGGTAGTTAACCGCTTTGCACTCACGTGGTCTTTCTCGGTGCTCATTCTTCCTTTTTTGGGGGACACCATACAATCAATCCTTTTGTGCCATGAATACGTCCTTCTTGTGATAAGAGGATCTACCTAAAGGAGCTCTCTATTAAGACAGTAACAATGGCAGTCCACCAGAAAATCTAAGGAAGGCGTCGCACACTCTAAACGGACTCCCGTGATCTTTATTGATTCCGACTTTAACAAATTATTCTCTTCTTCTTTTATGTTTTGTTTTTTTCCTTTTTGGACATCAGTTCACTTTTGTTCTGTTTAAAGGATCCACCTAAAGGGCCAAAAGGGCACGAAGTGGAAATAAAGGCAGTTTTAATATAATTTCGGTCGCAACTGGCCTTAACTCGTGTAGCATTTATTATACACCCAGCTTTTATCAATTTATGGCGAGTATTTCACAACAGTAACTCCATCGCTGTCCATCTTGTGCCACGAAGTCCCTTTTGTGACAAAGGGATCTAGCTCCAAGGGCGATATATAAAGGCAGTTTTTGTTTTTCGCTCGAATCGAAATTGTTAACGCAACCTTTGCCCCAGGCTACAGGAACTTTTACATGCGGATGTACAGTAAACAGGGTTCTAGTTAAGGCTGGTGTCAAGCATAATTAAGTTTAGACTGCTGTGATAGAGTGTCTCTTTAGGTCGATTCTTTTCCATCTCACAGGAGGAACGTCGTGGTAGAGGATGGATGGTACTAGACGTAAAGAGTTGGAAAACATGTCGGGCAATATTTGGGCAATTTCTGTGTTGTGAAAAACTCGCCATAAATTGATACGTATTGTTCATTCTGCTTAAAATAACTTAAAATGAAATCTTCTCCTTAGATTGTTAGAATAACACCGAGTTCCAAATTTAAAACTATTGTTCAACAATCTTGTTTACATAGCAACTCGTTGCCGTCCCTCACGTAGCACGTCGTCCCTCTCATAGGAACACGATCTGCCTTAAAAGGCACTATATCAAGGCAGTTTCAATATAATTTCGCCAGCCTAGAAAATACCTCATAACCCAAAGCGAAGATACCAATTGATTCTTTTTAGCAAGGAGAGTCATACTTTTCAATTTTATGGCTAGCTCTTTAAAACAGCGAAATTTGGTGGCAAAATAGAGCTTTTCAGTAAAATGACATGATGACGACTGAAATATGATATGGCAACAAGTTTACACAATTATTTCTAGATATTTTTATTCTTTAGAGAAGTGCTAATTAAATAGCACAATACTGCCCATTTAATATTTGAGCCTTAAGAACTGTATGATTTTTGGTATCAGCCCTCGCACACGTGATAGGCTGAACAAGGAAGGCTGATAATAAGCTATATACATTGAAGCTCTAAAGTTCTTCCAAAAATCCTATATAATATCGCAACTGAGGTGGGTGAGCAGTTGTTATATACCCAGCTGAGGGAGTTTTCTAAGAGATAGCGCCCCGAGCTGCTAAAACTACACAGTAATACTTGAGAAGAATATTTTTTGGTAGGCTACTCTCTTTCTGAACCAAACGTAAGTACAAGGAGATAGTATACGTCTGAAAAATCTTACAGCTGTTTTAATGCTCAAGATGATGGGATTGTGTAGGATTTTAGATAGTGGTAAAACCACAAGCGTTTTCTGTTTCGTCGCTTTTTCACATGCAGTAAGTAAAGACTGTGCCATCTTTGGAGCTGTCATAATGAAAAAGCATTCTAAGCCTTTTCCCCCAAAATTTTCTGCAAAAAGCGAAGCTATTAAAGAGATCTTAAATAACAATTAATTAATTAATTAATTAATTAATTGTAAACAGTACTTTAAGAGGAACTTATTGCTTTACTATTGAGCATTCTATGTGCACATCCCAATATTCTCTTATCAATAAATCTTACATACGAATGTCAGAACTCGTCTCAAAATTTGTCTCCATTAAGGCTTTGAAGACTAAAAATGAAATTACTAGCCGTTCTTTTGATGGTGGAGGCTACTTTCAGCGCACCGGTGGATCTAAATCCTGAAGGTAACCATGACAAAGTTACTACTTCTACTACTACTACTACTACTACTACTACCACTACCACTACCACTACCACTACCACTACCACTACCACTACCACTACCACTACCACTACCACTACCACTACCACTACCACTACCACTACCACTACCACTCCCACTCCCACTCCCACTACCACTACCACTACTACTACTACTACTACTACTACTACTACTACTACTACTACTACTACTACTACTACTACTACTACTACTACTACGACTACTACGACTACTACGACTACTACTACTACTACTACTACTACTACTGCTGCTGCTGCTGCTGCTACTACTACTATTGCTGCTGCTGCTTCTTCTTCTTCTACTACTTCTACTACTACTACTACTACTACTACTACTACTACTACTACTGCTGCTGCCGCTGCCGCCGCTGCTGCTGCTGCCGCTGCTGCTGCTGCTGCTGCTGCTGCTGCTGCTGCTGCTACTACTACTACTACTACTACTACTACCACTGCTGCTGCTGCTACTACTAACGTAACTACTTCTACTTCTATTACTTGTTTTTCTCCTTTTTCTTCTTCTTCTTCTTCTTCTTCTTCTTCTTCTTCTTCTTCTTCTTCTTCTTCTTCTTCTTCTTCTTCTTTTCTAACCAACAACTTTCAATTTCTCATTGAATTAATCGACTCTTTCATCTTATTGTATCATTCTTGCTTCACTGACCAATCCGTTCAAATGTTTGTATGCAAAACTGCAGAATGCAAACTCACTTCTAAAGTTATGTAATGTTCTATTGTCACCTTGTATTAATTTATTAAACTTACGTACAGAGAATCGGAATCTGGAAGGAACTGACTATTTTGAGGGAGACATGATGCTTACTCCTCAGCAGCGAGGAAACGCTGAAATGGGGCTCGATGTTTATATCTCGGGCGGATTCGAAGGGCAAGCTGCATCTATTATAACTCCGCTTTGGCCGAATGGCGAAATAGTCTATGACATTGACAGTTCAGTGGGTAAGTTCTCAAGGTTGTTTTTAGTTTAACTTGAACCACTTAAATACCACGTTCACCTTTTTCCCAAGGGACCCCATATCTATGCTCTACGCCCTGCATGCTCCATGCTCTATGCTCTATGCCTTTTATGCCTTCCATACCCTATCTCCGTAATCTCTCCTCTTAAAGGAGATGCAGATTATTTTGTTCGTGTTCTTAATAAGAGAGGTATTGGCAGTGGTAGAGTCAGTTCTCACGAGATTCGGTCTAGTTATTGCTGAAAATAAAACAAAAGCAATGAGTTTCAACCTGAAACCAGATGAACAACCTGCAACCCTTCACTTTTCAACTGGCGCGCTAGAAAAAGTCAAAAAGTTCAGATATTTAGGATATCATGTATTTTCAGATTTCCCAACACTATTTCTAGACATGCAAATCCAAGCAGCCTTCACAGCATTTTACTCAAACCGACGTGCACTTACCAACCGCAATATTAGCCTCCCAGCCCGCGTTCACTTCTTGTCAGTTTAGTACGTTCAAGGCTTCTGTATTCAGTCCAAGCATGGAATTTAACCTAATTAGAAAAACAGTGACTTGACGTGATCTACCGCATGCAGTTTCTTACGAAAATATGTTTTACAAAGGATATGCCAAAAAAGACCCACGAAATGGTGATTATAGTTTCATAATCTGTAATCAAAAGCTATACGAGATAACCCGTACAGTTCCACTTCAAGACTTCATCGATAAACAATTCATAAAGTTCCAAGCCCATGTTACCCGTCTTCAAAACAACAAGCTCCAAAACAGCTCCAATTTATCATTCCCGAAGTTAAAACCACGCAAAATCTTTGGAATAAATGTGGCAAAATGATTACTAGGAGGTTACGACGGTATTCAGACTAGAAGACTCATGCAGTCAAGAGCAAAATTCAGAGAAGCTGTTGATTCTCGGTATGGAACCCGCAGAACAAATCAAGCCAAGTGAGACACTTCTCCCGGCTATCATTGTCATTGTCAGTAATTGCATCATACCTCTCCCCGTTTAAAAAAAGAGTTCTACTGACCGAAATTAACATCTGGAGTGCCCGTGCGATTTGCTGTATAGTTCATGTTTTTTTCCAATAAATAGGGAACCACCAACACGTTTTGAGTTGCGTTTAGCTAATTTGTTGAAGGAAGGGTCAGCCGGGGTTATTTGAAGAATTGCGACCAACACCTTTCTGTTGTCAAGATGCAAATCTCAGTTATACGCACTAGCTAGCGAACAATTCAGTTAGAAATTGGACATTATAACTTATTCTTGCGAAAGTGGTAACATCTAGGCCTACCTAAGTTAGGATACTTCACTTGAAGTCTCTAATATATCAGGTAGACCATTTTCCCCGAAATATACGGTTTTTCACTCATTTATCATTAACCGTTGCATCTGTATTTGGTTCCCTGTCTGTATCTTGTTCTCTGATTGGTTCATATAATTTGTGATTAAGCAAATGATCCTAGAGGAATGGCGGCGGTAATGGCAGGTATGGATGAATGGACCTCGAAGACCTGCATCAGATTTAAAAAGAGAACCACTGAAACAGATTATGCCTACTTCACCACGGGATCTGGGTAAGAAAGTTGGTGATCGTATCTAAGATCGTGCGATACTTTCTCTAGGATTTCAGCTGAAGCGGTTTTGTTTTGCCTTTCTCTTCACATTGCATTTCACAGTGCAGTTCAAAGGCACTCCACAGAGGTTAAGTTAATTGTCCTTACGACTCCTTCGTTTTTGTTTCGGAGTCAGTAAATCATTTATTGCACCTTATCTCAGCTTTTTGTCATCAGATGATTGATCCTTTCCCATAGATGAGCTCAAAGAGCTTTGAAATGTTTTCCATTTAATAGACAAAGCCCGATTAGCTCTAATAGCCTTCCCTTAAATCTTGCTATCACAAACAAGTTCACTCAGACACGTTGTGCGATCCCTTCTTCCAATAGCACGTCAAAGAAATGGATTGATTATGTGCTAAGCTAAACCAGATTAATTTTCCTATCTATTTAAAAATTGTTTGTTTGCTTGTTTACAGATGTTCCTCATTTGTGGGGAAAATTGGGGGACGTCAGAATATAATACTTGAGCGTGGGGTATGCTGGAACAAGGGGACTGTCACTCACGAAATTGGTGCGTCGTTCGCTTCAGTTTTCATTTAATCAAACAGTCTTTAGGAAAAGGAAAGGAAACGAGCTTTATTTAAGTGTCTAGTCGATTTAGCGCTGGAGCACTAATTGGGGGCAAAGTGAAGTGAAATTAAAGTAAAGTGAAATTAACAATCAAAGCAAATCAAGTCAAATGGCTTTTGAGGAGAGTGGAAACCGGAGTACCCGGAGAAAACCTCTCGGTGCAGAGCAGAGAACCAACAAACGCAACCCACATATGACGCCGAGTCAAGGAATCGAACCCGAGCCACATTGGTGAGAGGCGAGTGCTCCCACCACTGCGCCATCCCTGCATCCCAAAGGAACCAAGGGGAAAATTTTATCGCGGTCATCACGGACAGAGTAATAATAAACCTAAATACAGAAGGTCAGGGAAGCGTTTAGTTGTTTTATTTATTTTGCTTGTTCAGTGTTGTTGTTCTTGTCTTTTGTTTTTGTTTTGTGTTTTTTTTGGTTTTTTTTTTGCGTTGTAACTAGGGGAGGGTTTTGCAATAATTTTAACAGGAAAAATGGCATGTATAAAAACATTTTTTGTCCTTTTTTTAATAAAATGTCGCCACAAAATCGAAGTCACGATAAAGAGGGAACAGGCGTCCATGACTAAGAGCGTACAACTTCATTGTATTTGTGCAACGGCGTTTTTACAGACCGAGTTATTTTTAGATTGATTTTCCCGCGAAACCAGGCCTTTCCAGCTAATAAGTCTTGCATGGAGAATTATTACCCATGGGATTGAGAACAGTCATTCGCGCAAGCCAAATGTTATTATCTATCTGTTAAAATGCCGTTACATAGACCTAGTATTGGAGTTGTAAGTTGCTGGTTATGGGTTCCTGGAGGTAATATTAATCATTGAGATAAAAGCCAACTTATAGTTGAAGTAGTCTCCCACGCAGATGTTCTTAGGGCTTCTTCCGCGTTCCTCCCCCACCAACGTCTGCTGAAACGAAAAACCACTTCCGTTCAACGACTGTTTCTCCCACTATTAAAAAAAAACTAATCAGCATTCGCTAATTCTGTTGTGCATAGCCAATCACATGCTGCGAAAGAATGCCATACAAAACACGAGTTTACCCAAAACTGGAAAACGGCCTCTGATTGGTCCGTAATCCACGAACGGATGTTTTTTTTTTTTTTCGTTTCAGCAGCAGTTAGTAGAGGAGGAACGCGTGATGAAGCCCTAAGAACTTCTGCGTGGAAGGCTAGGGTTGAAGTCACAACTTTTGCAATTAACTTAGCAAATCATCGACGCACATGACGTGTAACCTTCCCAGAAGCGTACGCACATAAATCCAAGGTGGTCGTCTTGGTTTCCCTAATATTAATTTATCATGAATTGTACCTTTTTCATATGCAAGTATCTTTTTTCGTTCCGTAATGATAACAATAAAAGACACGGATTATTTGAAAGAATAGAGTCTATCACAACTCCTGTCCAATACATTAATTTTGCGTATATCCAATTAACGTATAAACACATGCGCTACATTTAGTTAGGCATGGCTACGAGGCTTAATGGCTGTCTGTTTCTTTGTCTCATGTGTGTCAAGAACAAAAGAATATTCAAATTTAATCATAAAGTCTCGGTGGCCATGTGTGAATATTGATATATCGAACGTGGCCTATTGATCAGCTAAAGGCCCGTTTAAACGACCGACGTTCGTTCAAAAGTAGTTGAACGGATGCTGGGGAAATGTAAGACGCAGAAACAAAGTTTTGCGGAGGCCGTTCAAATGGTTCCAACACTCTGCAAACAAAAGAACCAACACTTTCGCGAAATTTGATTGCGAGGAACTAAGAACTTGAAACCAGTCTCTCTCGTCCAGATAAACTACGCCATATTGACTTTTGTGGCCTAATGTGACCATGCGTGTGTTCTACAGTTTTTTAATAGAGTGTTCAAACAGCTTTTCAACATTTGCGAGAACAAAGGAAAAGTTGAATCGATGTCGAATGACAATTGAAACCGATTTGAACACGCTTTCGATAAGCTTTCCAAAAAAAACTTATGCTTTCAGCAATGTTGGACGACCTGTTCAAACGCACCGAACATTTGGTTCAACAAAGTGCGGAATGCATTCTCAAGCAGATGTTGAAAGCGTTTAAACGGTCCATAACAAAACAACACCGAATATTTTAAGTGCAGTTCATGATTAGCTACCTCTGAATATTTGAGTTCGATAAAGCAATTATCCGTGTTCTCAAGCATTCTTTATGTTATTCAAATATAGTTTGGCAAGATTTTTGCACAGTTCCATACACTCCTTTGATTCAAGTTTCCAAATGACTTGTTTTCTGTATTGTTCTCTGCACCAACGCGGCTACTGTGACGTCATGTGAAAACCATGTAAAGACTATAGACTTGTAACCAAATTATTTAACTGTTAGTTATGGCCAATATACAAAAATTTGGTTTTATCAACGGAGTTGATAATGTAAATTGGCCACCGTACAGAGATTCTAAAAGCTGACGTTTCGAGCGTTAGCCCTTCGTCGGATTCGCTCTGACGAAGGGCCAACGCTCGAAACGTCAGCTTTTAGAATCTCTGTACGGTGGCTAATTTACATTATCAACTCCGTTGATAAAACCAAATTTTTGTATACTACTTCCCCACCGACGCAGCCCCACAGTTTCTTTAGAAACTACCCCTTCATTCATTAGTTATGGCCAATAGTTCGCTGAATATCGAAACTAAATTGCTCGAAATCAAAACAAAAAAAGAGAAGCTAATCTGTTCAAAACAAGATCAGCTTTATTAGCAAATATGTACCTTTACGTTAGCAAAGACTTTAGCAAAGTTTTTTGCTATTAATAGGCCCAGCTCGATATATTAATATTCAGGCATGACTACGAGGCTTTGTGGTCAAATTTCACGGTCAAGTTCTGTTTTTTTTGTCCACAAGTCTCAAGGGAGATTTCCAAACAAAACAATATTCAAATTTAACCATAAAGCCTTCCAACCGATGATGTATGAATATTGATATATCGAACGTAGCCTATTGCCCATCATTTCTCAAATAGACCATATTCGTATTTCCAGTATTGGACTGGAACTAGCTTGCCGAATGGAGGCTAATGCGGGGGAATATATTAAAAAGTATTTGCATTTGAAAAAATTTCCCCGCATTAGCCTCCATTGCAAGCTAGTTCCAGTCCAATACTGAGAATACGAATATGGTCTATTGTTGTACACTGTAGTTGCTAATAGCCAGTCGAGTTTGGCATGGTTTGACTTTGATGCAGCTACAAATTGCTGATACACCTGATACCCTCACAGGCCATGCAGTTGGTTACTTCCACGAACAATCGCGTCCAGACAGGGATCAATATGTCACGATATTCTTGGATAACGTGAAACCAGGTATGCTCACAAGTCGTTTATTCTACTGAGGTATATTCACTCTTACCGTTTCTTTGCAAATCAGTCTTTTTAAAGAGATAATTTATCAAGCAACCGCGAGAACCGAACAGGCCTTTCGCGAGTGTACGTTGAGGAAAAAAAAATGGAATATGATCTACAATAACTTCATGCGAATCTTGGGAAAGAGATGCATGTATATTGAGAACATCACGGAATTGAGTGTGGTGTAGGTTTGTATTACCACAGAAAAATCGCTAGTCGTGTCGACGTTCACGAGATAAATTTTTCTTGTTACAGTACTGTAGCTCACGCTTGGCGTAACAATCACTCTATTGACTTCAACAATGCTAGAGTAATTGACAAAAGAAACTCAGTTCCAAATTCGAAAAACTTTCTAAAGCAGCTAACACTAATGAAGCAGACAATAACTCCAAGCCTTTGCCAAAACGATACTTTATTATTTTGATTAGCGCATTTTTTCCCTTTTACCGTTTTTACAATTTTTTTTTTCACACTTCCGTTTGGTATATATTTCCATCTCGCGCATTTTGCATCTTAGTGTTTAGAGGTTTTAGTCTGGAAGCCGAAAGCTTACGTTTTAAATTTATTAACCAGAGAACGCTTTTTTACATGACTATATTTCCAAAACCTGGTTACTCTACTATTTTTAAAATGTAACACACCGTTGAGTAAGAACTTAAAGGGTTTCAACCACTACTAAACAAGGTTGTCGTTAGATCATCCAATGCAACTAGCGTTTTTGTTAAACGCATTTCTAAGATAAATAATGCTTGTCTCCATTTTTGTCATATACACTTGTAATTACACAAACTATTTTGCAGGTAAAAAACATAACTTCAAAAAGTATTCTAGAACGCTCATTGACTCGCTTGGGACCCCATACGATTACCAAAGCGTGATGCACTATGGACAGTTTGATTTCACCAGAAATGGGCTTCCTACAATCACGCCTCTAAAGAATGGGGTACGTTTATAAAGCATCAAGTAATTGAGAATAAAAGTAATCTTTCCTTACTTAACAATCTTAACATTTTAAGGCATTTCAGTGATTGTCCAGCCTCAATAATTTAGAGGGATTTAATGACGTCATTGCGAGCATTAAATTATGATAGTTTTATCTCTTCCACCCACCTTCACCATGGCAAATTGATTTTAAAATCAAGACATGCCTTAAGTCATGGCTCCCCATTTCCAGGTTACTATTGGACAACGAGACGGCTTAAGCATCATTGATGCAAATCAGGCAAACTTGCTTTACAAGAATTGCGGTAAGTGTTTCTTTTACTGGCAATTCCAGTGTAGCTTTGACTCCGAAAATGCTGTTTTAAAATGACGTTGACCATAAGGAAAATTAAAATTGTCGTTTTCAAAGTACATTTCATTAATAATATGTACTTATTCACTGATTGGGAGGGCCGGTGGGGAAGATATTTGGCTCGAGATCAAGGCGCACGGAACGAGCTAGGCTCGGCCCGTGCGCCATAACCTAAACTCAGTCAAAAAGCATTTTATCATATGGGCTCTTTACGCTATTCATGAGCACTCAGAATGTGACAGGAAATGTTGTTGGCTGTAAGTAACTTCGATGACTGAAAGCGACGAAATCCTCTAAATCAATTCGTATGGAGCAGTACGTGTTCCTAGCAGGGCCGTAAGGCTTTTTTGACCCGGTTTTTAATGAAAGCGCGCGCGGGGCCGTACGGGCCGTATGATACATTTAAGTTCTTTTAAGATGTATTTCATAGCAGATAAGAGTTTGGTCACATGTCCTTTGGTCAGCACCAAAGATATCGACCTACTGGCTAGTAAATAATCGTGGTATGGCAATCCACATTGCAAAAAGCGTTGTCCAATATACTGTATCATTTTTCCAAGGCTGTGCGAATGAGGTTTACTTTCTCAGGGCTACAAAAAGATTCGGGGCGTTCTGAGAACGAAATGGTAGCAAGCATTGTATTGCTTGTATTATGTCCTCGTGCATGTGTTCCAGTAGTTCACATACATGTATATCGCTTGTTGAAGCCGAACGTCATCAACAGTGGAGATTTTCTGGTGAGGGTTAAAGGCAGCCACGAGTCTTGAAAATGACATGTTTACCAACTGCTCTATTACCTTTTATTTAGCATTACTGTTTCTCTACTGACGGCAAACATTGTTGCTTTTACGATTCTCCATACTAGTCTACATTCTCCGATTAATTCTATCACACAAAGAAGCTTGAAGTTTCGTCGTTTCGCAATTATTCTTCCTTTTTTTGTGATAATACAGGGAGAAATGCTAAGTGAGTTACTACAGCTCATCCAACCACTCATTCAACCTGTGAGTACACCATCCTGGAAAATCAACTTTAAACAAAGTCGTTTTGAAAGCAACCTCCACTCCGGAAAAGTTATAACTTGAAACCACATGAAATAAAGTGAAGTCACATTTCTTTGAGTTGTTTTTAAAGAGAGCTTTTGCATTCATTTTGCAAGAGCTCTTTGTGTCAGAACCAGCGGGGGCGAGCGTAATTTACTTTTTTCCCTAATGCAAACTAGATTTTAAAATTGATTTCGGGTTTAAAGTTGTCTTTACTAGGAATGGAGGTTCAGACAGTAAAAAAATAGTAAAGTCTGTATAATTAAAACTAACGACCTGATTGCAAGTGATTTTGGACTCAGAAAATTTTATATTACTGGAGTTACTCCTCGTTAGCTTTCCTCAGTCTGACCGGCGACCAGTGGTTACATAGTGGTCAAATGACCTTATGAAAGAAGTACTTAACTTGCAACCAAGATAGGGCCATTTATACGAGAAAAAATAAGACGCGTCTTAAACAGGACGCGAACTGTACCGTTTATACTTTCGCGTCCTACGTAAGACGCGAACATCTCGTATAAATGGTTCGCATCTTATTTTTACAGAGATGCTTTTTTTCAATTTTGAGAAGTCCTCTTTTCTTGTGAAGACCGTACGTGTTGTTGAAGAAAATTCACAAACTTGGGGTTGCATACGAAGAATACAACAGAAATCCGAGACGAGCCGGCGCTTATCACGCAGTTATCAAGTGGTTCCGCCATTGCCAGTTCCGGGCAAAGGATGAGGATAATTTTCTACTCCACCAAAGTCCAAGTGTTTCTCTGTTTTGTTGGTGTATTTGAGCCTCACTGCTAAGCCATTTTGTTACCCTGGGTGACTCGTCAACAAAATGACGATGTTGTTGTTGTCAGGCATGTGACAGGCATGCGCACTTAATAGTTCACGTCTTATTTAGGACGCGAAACCATTTATTCGAGGAAGTTCACATCTTATCTAAGACGGGGACAAAATAAAAACAGCCGAAAATTATGTTCCAAGATAAGACGCGTATTATGTAAGTCGCGTCTAAAATAAGACGCGAACGCTTGTTTTTTACCATTTATACGAGCAGTTCTCGTCTTATTTAAGACGCGTCTTACTAACATAAGGCGCGTCTTATTTTCTCTCGTATAAATGGCCCTTCTCGTCACTCAGGGATTTTGTCCCTTGACATGACAACAGTGCTAACGCATGCACTAGCGTCTTGGGGTTATTTTCGTGGAATCTCGGCATCCTGAATCTCAAGAGTTGAAACCTTTTTTGCTTGAGGCAAACACGTTTTAACATCGGTAAATCGGGATAACCTGGAATTCAGGTTTGCCTGTAACATACACACGAATGTTAACATCGTGATAATGTTCGACACTCATCACATCTCATAGGGGTACTGAAAAGCTAACTAACAAAGTTTACTGAAGTAATTTCCATTTTCTTGCTGTTTCAGGAGCACATCTGTGACCAGGATGAATGTTTTCGTTAAAAAATCCATAACTAAGTTTTGAACCATTTAAGAACTATTTTCTTGCTGTTTCAGGAGCACATCTGTGACCAGGATGAATGTTTTCGTTAAAAAATCCATAACTAAGTTTTGAACCATTTAAGAACTATTTTGGAACATGAAAACTCCATTGACCGTCGTATGTCGTATGGATCTATCTTGCATCGAATCCACCGCAATCGGAGGAAATTTGCAGGATTAATATTATGTTAATGCGTTATTTTTCCTTTTGCCTTTAATGTGTATATTTTATTGCTAATCCGTAGTTTTGATTAAAATCGTTATTGATGTATCGACCGCGAATTCATTCGCCATGTCCATGGTAAAAACTACCAGGGAACAACTCAAGAATGGCAAAAAGAAAAAGAATGGCAAATTGTAGATATATCCTCCTCTGTTCCTCTGTACCCACTGTTCCTCTGTACCCTCTATACCTCTGTACCCTCTGTTCCTCTGTACTCTCTGTACCCACTGTTCCTCTGTACCCACTGTTCCTCTGTACCCACTGTTCCTTTGTACCTCTGCACCCTCTGCAGCCTCTGTTCACTATTTTGGAGCCCGGTATATGAGAGACTAGCCGACGTCTGTTTACACGGTGAAAGGATAAAGTTTCGTTATATGGATTACTGGGACACGTCGGGTTCAAATTCGCTGTTTGACCAAATTCGATCAAGCCTGTTGGTTCGAGCAAGTTCTGTGAAGAGAGAACTGCACACGAAAAGCTTTCCTTCTGTCGTTCATTTGTCGTTGAAGGCATTAAACCTTATGTGGGACATTTTGATTACCTGTTAACATGTCATTTCGTTATCTACACATATTTGGCTTTTTATTAACGCTAGTTAAAAAATGATTTCACGGGGGTGCATGGGAACCCCTCCTACCGACTAGACTACATCACTCATCCCCTCCTCATGCTCGGACATTTCTTGTTTCGGTAATTGCGGACGTCCACTGGAGAAAAACACGGCTCAGAAAATTGGACTTCAAGTGGGAATTTCTATCTCAGGTTTGGCATGTGTACTTATTAGCTTTCGAACATTGTAAAAAACGAAAAAAACAATTAATGCTTTATTTGGTCACAGTAGCACTTTAATCAAGTACCAGAATTAAAAAAATGATGAGCTACGGTTTTGGCTGAAATGTTGGGAGGAGCGATTCTGCTTAAGAATTACGATTGAAACTGAAGCTAAACCTGTAAAGAGGTAAATTAAAAAATTTACGGTAAGCTTGCATCGTTCGATCCGGCCAGCTAATTATGTCATCATTAAAAATTGAAGCGCAGCCAGGATTAGGCATATTAAAATACAATAAAAAACGTTCTCTGGCTAAAAATTTTGAAAAAGAATATAAGCTTTCGGCTGTCGATCTACAGCCTTCCACGGATAAAACGTTGAATGTAAATTAGTGAAATATATACGGAAAAGGCGAGATAAAAATGATAAAAAGAACAGAGTAAAGGTATGAAAAATGGTGGCAGTTGTTTAAAAAGAATTTTATACTGATTAGGAATCGGCTTAAAGTTATTGTCAGCATGTTTGGTAGAAGAGGTGTGCCAGGCCTCTAGAGTTTTCCTAACACGAAAAGAGCCTTTGTCGATAACTCGAGAATGACTGAAATCAATGCGATGACAGAAAGACCACGCATGTTTCGCAATGTTTGACCGCGCAATTAAACTCCCAAGTACACCGCAAGGGAAAAATACCGAAATCAATCACGTCTTTGATGCTCTACGAGCCAACAACTATCCCTCCTTTGTTATTTCCAATATCTTAAAGCAGAAATTTTCCAAACCACCCACACATGCCATCCCTTCACCTGAAGAATTGGTTGGCATGTTTTTTAAATGGTTTGCGCCTTATGAGAACCCTAACGGTTTTGCTGTCCTTCCTTTTATCAATGGTGTTACGCAACCCCTAACAAGAATTCTTCGAAGACACGATATCCGAGTTGTAAATAAGCCCCTCAAGACTTTACAACAAGAATTCCTTTCTCCTAAATTCAGACCAGCTATTGAACACCAACCCAACGTGGTTTAAAAAATACCCTGTGCCGATTGTGATTGGTGTTATATAGGTGAAACTGGCCGTTGCTTTGAAACCCGCAAGAAAGAACACGTTAGGAATGTAAAAACATGTGCCAATGGGTCAAACATTGCGAAACATGCGTGGTCTTTCTGTCATCGCATTGATTTCAATCATTCTCGAGTTATCGACAAAGGCTCTTTTCGTGTTAGGAAAACTCTAGAGGCCTGGCACACCTCTTCTACCAAGCATGCTGACAATAACTTTAAGCCGATTCCTAATCAGTATAAAATTCTTTTTAAACAATAGCCACCATTTTTCATACCTTTACTCTGTTCTTTTTATCATTTTTATCTCGCCTTTTCCGTATAAATTTCACTAATTTACATTCAACGTTTTATCCGTGGAAGGCTGTAGATCGACAGCCGAAAGCTTATATTCTTTTTCAAAATTTTTAGCCAGAGAACGTTTTTTATTGTATTTTAATATGTCATCATTGTATAAAACGAAGTCATCTGTTTGACAAAAATACTCTTGTTTTTCTTTTTGTTGCTATTGCTTTTTTAAGTCAAGAATACATCATTCAAGGAAAACACAGTTTTTGTATTGATCCGGATCCGAATTTGTTGTACACAAAGAGAAAATTTGCCAAGAAGGGTGCGGGTTGTGCTGTTGTTGATTCAAACTCTGGTGACGTTTCTAAACAAAACTGAGGCGTGAACTCAAAAATCGGCTGTTAAAACTAGTGAAAATTGACGAGATGAATGTTGATATACTCTGCTCGGAAATTTGCAAATATCTCTCGTCCGCTAGTTAAAGTTAAGTTAAAGGAACTTTCGACTAATCTAAATTTAAATTCAAATCTAATCATTTTAAATTGTAATTAGTCGTGTCTCAACTTTGTATCTTGATAACTTTGTAACTAATTAACTAATTAACTGATTTCTTAACTTGTATGTTCTTTGTGATTTTAACGAACTTTTATTTAATAATGTGTGATCAATAGCAGAGACAGGACTTGTTTTAGAAAGGCGGAGCGCATAGAATTATAGCTTTGCTATTTGCGGGTCGCCTAGGACTGTAATGATAATACATTGCTAATAAACAAATAAATTAGTTGAAATTGAAATTGCGGCAAATTTTTCCCAAAGTGTTAGATGCTCTCAGGTGGAGAAAATGCCACTTTTTGCGAAGGTAGAAATGAACAAGCATATCGAGAAAAGCGGCTGGGAAGCATCATTTTGTCCCAACCAACTGGAAGAAGGGGAAAACAGGATCTAAATGTGTTGGTATTTACAATGTTCATTCCTATCTGTCGTACTGCACTGTCTAATGGGGAAGTACCCACCCGACCAAACTAAATTGTTTACTACTGCTACAGAAAAGAGTACTAAGGATATAAACACAATCATAGCAGACCCCTGTGTACTAGATTAGGTATACTGAACATTTTTCAAATTACTAAACTGGTTACAAATGGGTGAGCTGGTATACAATTTACATCAAAACAACTTGCTTCCTGATATTTATGACGTCTATTTCATGAACATCAAAGAGGCCCATCGATATTGTACACCTTCAAGATCAAACCAAAATCTGTTTATATCTCAGCCAAGAACGAAATGGTTACACAGTAAGTTAATAGTCTATACTTCAGGAATATACTACATTGGGACCCATATTTTTCGGTGGGGCAATTTTCATTCCATCGTCATACCAAGTGGTCTGTGTCTGCTGGTCTACACAAGCAAGTCCCCAATGTTGCTTGTCTTCCATGTGTAAGAGAGCCTCGTAGTCTGCTGTAACTGCATGATTTTGCCAAGCAATGTAATGTCAAAAGTTAGCAATTAAAAAATGCCTTTAACTTACAAGTTTTATCTATCGCATTATTGTTGTTTGCTCAGTTGTACCTTTTTAAATAAATTTCTTCCCATTAATAAACTTCAAATAATATCTAAAGCCTGACGGCATTGCTTTGAAAGAATTTATGTTAATTCTGTATAGCAAAATATTCTCATTTGTTATTCTTTGAAAATTGTTTACATACTACAAATAATAACTGGTAAGGAGAAAATAGATAAATAACACAATTATTTATTATTAACATAGCTGTAATTTTAATTTTGTACTCTTTCGCATCAACTTTTAGGCCATGATTTAACTTGCTTTTTCTGTGCAGTTAGATCGCTAAGAAGTAATTCCAGGTTTCACCTGAAAGGATTGTGATTGTGCATGGTAAGCAATCATAAAACCGTAGGCCTCAAAAACCCAACTCCTCCCCCTCATCTCCCAAATACACAACAATGTCAATTAAAATCGCTACAAGCTTCGTGTACTTACTCCTGCTCCCCTAAATTTTGTCAGATTTATCATCATTGTCCGCCACCCTTCATCTGGGAATCTGGCCTCAAAAGAACACAGTCGGGAAATCGAAATTTGTGCAAATACTGTTGCAGCACATCTGGTACAATAACCTCGCGATCAAGTCCCCTTTTGACTCTTTTCTTTCCTGTTACTGTGGGAAATTTCCGAAATGATGTCCCGAGCTTCACTTGGCGCCTTAGCAGGGTCATTGGTGCACAAGTTGCCAAGAACCGAAGCCACTGAAGCCTTATGCGTGCTACAAACAACTTCTATTGCTCAAAGAATGCCTCCCGTGCTTTTTTTTAGTCAGCCTCGACTCGGCCGGTGATTGCACAATGGTTATTTATCGCATGCCCGATTCTTTCAACAGCATCGCTGCGTAACTAGCTTTGCTCTGTAAATTTCCGTTGACGAATAAGTCCGCCACAAAGAAGTAAGAAGGAAGTAAGACGTCGCATTTTTTTGTACTTGACACCAAGCAGCGCTGGATCGAGAGAAATTCCGCTGCCATCGTTCAGTTCACAGAAAGGGATCTATTTTACTTCGTCAGGAAAGAGTCGAAAAAACAAATTCTCCTTTTATTTCCAAAGGGGAGAGACATGTAATTCCTTATTCAATACGTACCACCCCTTTCCAGGATCGAGGCGATCGCTGTAAACTTGACTAACTCCGATTGCCGCGTAAACTTCGAATCTCGCGCCCTCGCCAATTTAAGAGTTATCGTAACACCCTCTGCACTGGTGTCTTCATTTGATGCTATTGCTCAATAATCAATCAACTCAGGCAATTGCTTGGCTCAAGCAAGGAAATTTTCAGCCGCTTTTTCAATCTCTGCCAACGAGCTCTGTGAACGAGATAGCTGCGTGCTGGACTCACAACATTTAATTGAAACGCAAAAACCGGAACCGCCTTATCTTGGGCATTAAAAGAAATTAGATAATTTATATTTTGGTCGAATTGTTGGAAATAAGATTTGTCGTCAAGATACTTTAGGGACTGTTTACAAGGAGATAGGGTGACCCTTCTAGAAGGAGCACCGTCTTAGAAGGGTAACCCTTGCCTATTGTATTTTCCGGTTTGGTTTACATGAGAGGTAGGGTCACCCTGGGGATAGGGTCACCTTATCTGCTTGGTAGGGTAATCCTCCTAGGAGGGCCAACTTTTTGCCATGTAAACATTTGTAATTGAGGTAGGGTCACCCTTGTAGAA
>NC_090871.1:31785892-31823392 GCF_036669935.1 Montipora foliosa | reverse complement strand
TATTCCTGGAATCCCTGATTTCTTGATGCAATTAACGGCATTGCGACGTCCAGCCGCGCAATACGTCTTCCCCGACCATCTTTTTCGCTCGTCAGCCATGGTGCTTGTTGTCTTCAACGCGATTTATTACGTCACAGCTGTGTAGCCAGATATATTTGGCCGAGCTAAGTTGGAGACGCTTTGTAGCACCAACTTCAAAACGTTTTAAGGATCAGAACTCGCAGCCTCAGACTTTGTTATTTCTACGCTTCAGTCCATGGAAGCAAAAAATTACGTACTTCATATTCACTTTACTTATAGGAATAATCTTTGCCGTCTTAACTTGTTCAGAAAAATTTCTGTCGAAATAGATAACTGAATTTATTGATTCTGCAAGGGTGCTGCTGATAACATTCGACGAGCATTTCAACATGCGTGGGGCACTGACATGAATCATTACCAGAAATTTAAGACAAAATGGCGGACGCCCAGACTCGATCCAGACCTTCCGCTCTCTAAGAATGGCCGCTGATCGTTATAGAGAAATGTATGGAGAAAATTGAAGAAGTGGAAATTTCAGATCTATAGTGGCATACACGACATTTGCCGACCTCTAAATGTAAAGTGTACGTACCATATCATTATTTACAGTAGTTTTGGTCTCTCGAAAGTTCGCCAACGTGCCGCCAACAACACATTTTACGAACGGCTGTTACAGTTCCTTAAGCTCTCTAATTCTTTCAAAAAAGCTCAGCGGTGCCTACCTTCCCTCCACATTTTAGAACATTTCGTTGATGTGAATCCTTTGTGCCGACCTCTCTAATCGTCGATCGATGTTCAAACTTTAAAACGTGATAAAAGTCAGCCTTTATCCATTCCCCAACTTGCCGCCCAAATTGCGATAAAAGAGGTAAAAATACATCCATTTCTGCGATAAAAGCGGTACAAAACGCACCACTGCGCTTATTATCAGGGGCACCCAACGAATCTGTTCCTCACATTATCTGTTCCCCGGAGGAATCTTGCTGGCTGGCAAAAATACAGGTGTTTCGATGAGCTGGCTGGGAAATTTTGTTATTGATAGAGGTTTTGCGTGGGAATTACTGACTTTTTCTAGCATTTCAACCCGAGCTGGCTGTAGCGCTTGCGGAAAAAAACCTGTTTTGTCCCGGTTTTGTCGCTTTTGTTTGGTCGTTTTGGATCGAGGGATTTGAAAGCGCGCGGAATTCCTGGCTGGGAAATAAATTTGATCAGCTGGCTGGGAAAACAACCAATTTTATCGAGCTGGCTGGGAAATTTCTTGTGTGTCTTGCTGGGAAAAAGGAACAGATAATATTTTCCCAGCAACACTGAAAAACACCTGAAAATGCCTTAATAACATTTCTTTTCATTAACTGGGGTATAATAATACATTTTACAACAAATTGGTCGTTGGGTGCCCCTGGTGAAAAGTAGGGTTTCTGTCTCCACTTTGTTTTGATCGCCATCTTTACAGGTGGGTACTTCATATATGATTATTATTATACAGAATATCGCTGGCTAAGTGTACTGTGGGCCCTGATATTTGAAAATTACTTTTACTCTGCCAAGTCACACGCATGAAACGAAGTTGTTTCTTCTCTCTAAAATCGTCATTCGAACAGGAGCCCAGACTCTAGTTTCCCCTTTTTCATTCTCCCTTGTATTGACAACCTCAAAAAAGAAATTAAATTGATTCAGATCTTTTGATAGAGTGTTATTTCAGTCCTTGTTTTTTCTATGTACTGCTTTCTTTATGCCGCCATCTTGATAATTTGAAACCGCGTGCCAAATACTTCGCGGGCGCAAAATGTCGCCGATTTCTGGGAATGTATAATCAATGAGACATTTATTTGGGATGAGACAGTTTTCTAGCTTTACCTCTGAAGGCGTAACTAGACTGAAAATAAACGACATATTAAGGGAGTTTAAACGGTGCAAAAAAATCAAACTAGTTGCTCCATCAAAGCGAACTGGTTATTTAGGATATTAGCAATTCTGCAAGGGTCACTCGTCATTGAATTATTACTCATGCGCAATTAAGAGCATGAGGTGTAACATGCCCTCCGTTTCTTTTTGTTTTTGGTGTCACATTAGTGCATGTAAATATATGCTTTCATACATTTACACACCTGACTTTACGAGGGTAGGTTGGGGGGTAGGTGATTCTTCATTAAAAATTTAATAGCTGTTGAAAAATGTATTGTTGTGTCAGAAAAAATAATAGAAAGACTTGAAAAGAACTATTACAGCTCGCTAGCTCGCTCTGGCATGGCTTAGATGTACCACACGTGTGAGACATTTGGGGTGGCTTTATAAGCTTAACCTCCATCCATTCCATGTTTGGAATATCAGGCCATTTTGCATGAAAAAATAAACCGTGCGCGTTCGAAGAAATCAACCAACCGTGTCATGTTTCAAGCCCTTAAGATGTGCATGGTCGCCCCCGAATCACTGCTTCTTGACTGCACCTGTCATCCGTCCAAACTTTGTGGTTGTAGTCGCGGTCGTACGGAGCTGTTAGAATCAAATCTTTTTCGATTGTGGAGCCAAAGGTAAGTTGTTAGCATTAAAAGACATAATTATATTTTTCTAATTAGTTTTACGAACAAACACTTTGCACGAGAGCGGGGATCGACGTAAAGGTCTGGCAAACTGATCTCGATCAACAAGCCGGTTGTCTCCTAGTGATCTTTGAGAACCTTGGAGCAGCTTTGAGAATTACTTTGAGCAAAACGAAAGCAAAGCTTTCTGAGAAAAACTGATCCGACTTTTAGCAATCTGAGCTGTTCTTAGAACTACTGTTATTGTCAGTATAGGCTTGCGACGAAGTGAAAATGGGGAATATTTTAGACAATTAGCAACTATTCACCTAAGTGGAGGTGGCTAGTGATGGATAATTAGTATATACTTAAACAGTGAGATAAATAGCACAAAAGGATGACTTTAATTCATTTATTTCTGCAAAGATTATAACATTTTCTGGTGCAAGGGGATATTCTGGTGTTCTGTCTTACTTTTGTTTTACTTAGAGGCCATTCATTTGCCAGTATTGAAACGTTTGGTTCACATTTATGTAATGTCACAAATTAGTCGCCTTTGGCGTACACAGATTTACTTGTATCGCTTTTACATTCCTGAATTAATTCGACTCGTCATTGACGTACAGACAAACTGAGGTCCAGGAATTGTTGATCCAACTAAAACTATTGCCGTACCATACGGTAAAGAATGCAAGCACACGATGTGCGGCAATGTCTCTGTCGGCACTTGTTTATAATTTCAGAAATCCAATAACCTCTTCAGCTGACTTGGTTCAAATTTTGAACATTGGGAATAATGTGTATTCAGCTCTGTCACAATCATGACAGATTTGCCTGTTATGGTTACCTTAAGTGACATTAACTATCAGTTGACATATAGTGAAAGTTATAGTGGTTTGTTAAATAGTGCACTTCCTATAATTGCAGACTTACCTTATGTTATATTACTGTTAGCTGCCTTTAATTCTTTGCTCATGGATAATTATCATGCATTTACTTTAACAGTTGACATTTACACAGTAGCAATATACTGTCGGCCTAATGGGAGGTGTAAAGTTTTTTAAGATTTATTTTAAGATTTATTAGTTATGGGACACCCATTTGGAACACGTACTTTAATTGAAATAGATTCATTAGGGACCTTAAGTATGCTCGACGACTACGACAAAATGACGTAGAAGTGTCAAAGGGACTGGAGCGAGAACGTCGTTGTTGGCGGGAAAAATAAGACTTAAGTCATCCTGCCCGAAGACGACAACGACATCTTCATACTTTTTTTCTTTGGAGAAGTACCATTTCCCCCACTGGCTACCCAATGTGCTTGTATGGTGACCCAGCCTACCCACTGAGAGTCCACCTACAAGGCCCTTTCAAATATGCCATTTTAACCTCTTAAATGTAGGAATTCAATGCTGCAATGAGTACAGTTAGGATATCTGTGTGGTGGCTGTTTGGTGATATCATCAACTATTTCAAATTTATAGACTTCATAAAGAATTTGAAAATTGGGTTACGTTGTCTGTTCTATTTTGCGCAATGCATTAACCTGTCTCTATGGCAACCAAACTTCTACATTTTTTGGAGTAAACCGGGCCCCACCTAATCTACAAGATTACTTCATGTAATGCTAACTTTAAAAAGACTACATTGCAATAAGACGGATTTTAAGGATTGTCAACTCTTCCTGTCCTCCCTCAATCCTATCCTCTGAAAAGTGGCATGTACCAAAACAAAAATCAATTGAGAAAAGACACATACTCACCAATCTTGTTGTATTTGTAGAACAGAGAATGCAAAGCTAGCACAAATATTTTGTAAACTCTTAAGTCAGACAAATTGAACTGTGTAATATCTTAGGACTAGCGAAAATTGTTGTAACATTTCGTGATATGACAAACATGAAGTAACATTTTTCCCATACGTTTTTTTCTTATCTTCACAGCAATAAATTTCTTATAATAACATTACAATGCTTAGTTTTATATCATGTTGACTGGCAGCTCAAAAACAAAAAAAGACAATTGAGCAGTTACCTGTAGAGGTGTTAGAGACAATCAAAACAATGTCATTGATAGAATAAATATTTAACGAACACAACCTAACAGTGCGAATACAGTTGGGTTGAAAGGCAGCCTCTGATATGAAGACAAGTAATCTGTGATACAAAAAAATCATTTTTTTCACATTTGCTTCCAAAAAGGCCATTAGTGCTTGGGTTTGTTGCTGCTGCTGGTTCAAAGACATTGCTTGTAGATTCTGCATTTGTTGCTGTTGTTGTTTCATCAAAGCAACCATTACTTCATTCTGCTGCTGTAATGCTCTATCTTGCCGCTCATTCTTCTCTCGTTCCCGTTTGTCAGCAGCCTCTTGTTCCTTTGTCCGCATCGCTAGCTCTTCTTGTTTGAAAGCATACTCCTTTGACAATTTCTCTTCAAAATACTGAAACAGTTCATTTGAGCTCCTCCTGTTCTTTTTTTTTCTTCACACCACTAGAATCACCACTTCATTCTTCATCTTTTCTCTTTGCAGTTTGGGACAGTCATCCTCTCCATTGCTTGATTGCGTATATCTTCAGCTGAAAATTTCTTATTTTCTTCGTTCTTTTTCTTGTCTCCCACTCCTAACTCTAACCGCTGTTTGGCCTCTCTCTCCTTTTCTAAAATCTCTTCCAAAAGAATATCCAGTTCAGTTTGAATCACTTCAATTCCACTAGCACCTTCTTCATACTTTAGTTGATTTGCCTTTTTTGTGATCAAATGAGTGTATCGATCTCGCACTGATCTGGAAGTCACCCTGAATTTTAATTCTGTAATAGGATTTAAGTGTTGTGCCACCTGTTCCTAAGCCCTGCCTCCTTCGATACTTCTCAATCTATTTTGGTATGGCTCTGTAACTAAAACTTCACGACAAAAGAGAACATCATGATCTTTTGATTATAAAAGGTTGGTGGCCCTAAAAACACAACGTAAAAAGGCTGCTACATATGTGCAAAAACCCCTGCTAATTTATAAAATTTTAAGTCAGAGGATGAATTCCTTTCAGACTATCAGGATCAAGATCAACGATCCAGGATTGCTTGGATCATGGTGCATCAAAGGAAACCAATGAATCTACTCTGAGAAATGATTGGACGGTTCCATTTGATGCTCCATGATCTGACTGACCTTGGATCATTGATCTGGATCACACCAAAGAAATGCTGCCTAAAATGTCTATGGGTGCCGACTATGCAACCAATCAACAAATAACATTTGCAAACAATTAAAAATATAAATCTTTAATTTCACAGCGAAAATTTATGATACGTTTAAAGCATTTACAGATTTAGAAAAGAGAAAAGGAAATTTCGGACTATAGGAATTTCACGACAGAAAGGATGTCATTGACTTAAATAAAAACTGAGGTCTCACTTAGCTGTGTGATAACTACATTCTGCTGCAGATATAGACGTGGCGTTTCCAAAATAGTATCTTTTAATAGTCTGTGGCTTAACTATTAAAAATCCGATAGAACATATGACTGTGAGTAAACGAAATCATTCACTAAAAGAGCAATAAGAAAATGACCGACTAAACTATGCAATTTCATTAAGGAGATAAGTAACAAAAGCTTGATTTACTCACTGTCCTTTTCCCGCTCCTTCGGCTGCCATCACCTCTTCAGAAGTAGAAACAAAAAAGCTGATATTTAATGATAATTTCAACTCGAAGCGCTTAAATTCACACATTTGCTTCTACGAATATTTAATGATACATTTAGCAATTAAATGCTTTGGAATAATACGCTATTTGGCTATAAATTGAGAGCCTCAGGAAAAACTTACGCTCTCACAACAACGACTTCCCTGCACTTTTCTCGTCGTCGACGAAAGCACGAGGACGAAAACAAACTTACAAGCATGCTCAGTTTGTCCTTAATCGAAAATTTCACTTCCGGTCGTCCTCGTTCTCGTAATCGTGGAGCATCCTTAACGTCGCTATTAATGAATTTGGTACAACATTTTCAGAATATATGTGCACAAACATCTGATATTTATGAGATTAAACGTGTTAACATTATTAAAATGAATGCGCAAAGCAACAATAGAAGCATGGTTCATTCATTATATGTTCAAAACCAAAATGTTAGACCCTAGGAGCACTTAAATGATGTTTATCTTTATTCTTTTATTCGGTTTGTTTTTCCACCTTAAAGTCTTGTAACTACTGGCCGTCTCAAACAGTTGATAGTATCATTGAGAATAGAAGAGCATTTTATCAGAAATTTTACTCGGGCAAATATCTTTTTATTTCTGATTAATTGCCAAAGAAATTAGACATAGGCACTGTACGGCAGATGTACGTAGATTCTATTATTGATCTCTTTTGTTCTATTATTCGACGAAACTTAATTGTTTTGAAACAAAGTATGAGTTTGCATTTCTTAGATGTTTATGTGAACTATCAAATATTGAAAGGAAACAAATAATAAGAATGCATAAATGTACTTCACAGATTGCAGAGGAGAAAAACATACAGCTCAATTGAAAATATAAAAGAAAATATAAGAACTTCTTTCGAATTGTTTTGAAAAGTACAGGTCTATGGACCCATCCAAAAAAAATAAAGATGAAAAGTATAGCTCAATGAGGTCACATGATAAAGAGCAATTTCTCTCAAACTGTCAGCAACATTACAAATAACATGCCTCTTGTTGTATTGGGATCTTTAATAAAACTGATAGGTTTGGCATTCTTCAATTTACGCACCGAGGTATACTATTTATTCGTTATTTTTATATTGCTCGTCAAGTTATCACTAAAACATTTAGTCCAATATTGGCGTTTACTTTCGCGTGTTAAGGTCACGAATTCTATTCCTGAAGTTTCAGTTTTGTTTTTGATCAGGTCACCAGATGCATTTGATTTGTTTTTTTCTTCTAATGGATGTTCGCAAAACTTCTTAGTTTTAGTAATCCATGGTCTGGATAGCCGCTTTGCCTAACGGTTAGAAATTGTTTTCATGGGTTCATGCTTGTTTATCAGCTCATTAAACTTATTATAAAAATAATCACAAAATCCATTTATGAAAAGTCCCCATTGTTCACATTGGAAAGATCATCAATAAAACTTCTTAGTTTTATTCGTCATAGATTTTTTGATGAAACATTCCAAAACGTGGTCACTAATATCAAAGAGATTACATTCCCACAGATTCCTACTTTGTTGGCCGAGGGTTATTGGCAAAAATATTATCAGTACGCCGAGTACCAGAGGTAAAGCTCGCACTAGTTGGCAGGAGTGAGATGGAAACTTTGAAGGGACGACAAAAAATCATGGCTCTAAATGGACAGTTCACATTTTAAAAGGTCAATATTGAAGTCTTTCATTATTATTATGCGTTTCCTAGAGGAAGGCTCCTGTAAGAATACGATTGAAAGCGTTCTGGTGAACTGTTGTCCATAGAATATTCTACAAATAATGTTCTTCTTATCCTCAAGGATATCCGTCATGCAGCCTACAATACCTGAAGCAGCCTTCGCTTGAAGTTTTGTCTAAAATGCGAGTTGAGCGGTTCATCAATGAACATTTCAGTAACTGCACCCCTAATCGCATCACACTAGAGGGGTTGGGATTTATTCCAATCTGTAACTTGGTAATTTTTCTGTGCAAAATGTGAAATAGCATTAATAATTTTTGTTTCTATAATTCCGAAAATATTAAAATGAAAATCAAATTCAAACAAAAGATGAGTTTGAAGATTCCCAAGATTATACGGTTAAGACTAACTACGTCATTTTGAAAAGCTAGAGTAAGTTTCAATTTCAGAAAGCTTTGTTTTTGTTGATCTAAAGCAATGTGGGTATTCTGTTAGGAAATTGGTCGTTTAAATTACAATCGATCAAAGACTGTATTTGGGGAAAATGAATCCAGGTCACAGATCATGAATTCACTTCAGACAAATTTCTACAGATGTATTTGTTTTACGGAGGACGATTGCGGCTCCTTTTACCCATCACCACTTGTAATGATATGTGTTCTTGTAATCCTTCGCAGCACGCAGAAACTCTTGTAATCCGGCCAAGTGTATCAAAGGTGTAAGGTGACTATAAATCACAATGCGTTTAACTTCAGTTGAAAGGAGGGAAGCCCTAGGGATTCTGAAGTTAGGCGACTGACATTCTCTCTTGAATCTAGCCAGCACTGCATCCTGAACCATCCTTCTCGTAAATCTGTCTTCGATGGCCATTGCGCACAGGCTTCCACAAAGCGATGTGGCGGCTACATCGCATTGTGGAAGTCTATCGTTTCCAAGGGCAGAAAATAGCTTCAAACAGAAATTGGCGATATCGTGTGCGGATTCGTTCTCGTTAATTCGCGGAACTCCTGCAATCTCCAAGTTGTACTGACAACTGTAAAAGAGAACCTCATCGACAGCTTTATCGAATGGATCCTATCAAGGTTTTTCGCAAACAAATCCAGCCTCCGAGAAAACCTGTCAAGAACAAGTTCTATGTCTGTGTTAGATTGCACAAAGGCATCGTAGGTATAAAAAATATATATGGCTGAGAAATTGTGATCCTACACGTTCGGTGAGGCTACGGTCGCCGAAAATATGATCTCCCCTCGGTTCCGTCATCTTGCTCCTGGTAAAGTTTAAAACTGTCTCCCTTGTAACCCATCTAATTGCTTTTATAACTTTAACCTTTTCCTTATGTAGTTTCTTAACTTTGTCCTTGTCTCTCATTTCTTACAGAATAAAAAGGCCTGCAGATTATTGGAGTTAGTGCTGAGTTGGTTCGGAGCGATCGCAGAAGCGCCCAACCTCGAAATGACCAATGGTTGGCCAATGGAACGTGAACCCAATTGGAGTTCTTTGTGTCAGAGTTCATATTTGAAAAGGTCATTTTCTCGCGGGGCGTTTTTGGGGGAATAAATACTTCATCATTGCACGTACTCCTTCCATTTTTTTTGGCAAATGCATGTTCTTACTCGGATATTCAACATACACTTTCACCGAAGTCCACACCTCTCGTCCGTTATTACATACTATCTCTCGCTCAAAGTGCTACTACGACCGAAAAAAGCCAATTCTTTTTTTTTTTTTTTGGATTCAAAAATTTGAAAACTAAACACTAAATGACCCAATTTTTAAGTTCTGATTTTAAAAAGACACCTGTTTATTTTAAGTGGAATGTTCTTATTTATTGGTCCGCCATTACTAAGTTTAAAATCATGAGATAGCAAGCGAGTCTTTCACGTCATTTTCTCCTCGACCCGGTTAAAGAATGCAAATCGTGTGTACGCGGCTGAATTAATATGCAGTACGGGAGTTGCGGGCCTTCAGATTTTTAAACTTGTGTTTTACATATATAACAAGTTGCGTTTGCACGCTGAAATTTTAAGTTAGTGAGCAAATGGCGTCACCTCTCCCCAGATTCAACCCTCTGAGGTCCAATCGGTCAGTTTTGAACGGGATTAATGGCGGACCGTGAAATCCAAGCCTTGCACTTAAAATAAACACCCTTTGGATAAGAATCAAAGCTCAAAATTCTGCCATCCAGGTGTTAAGCGAACATGTTTTCAAAATCTGAAAAGAAAAGGAAAAGGATTTTTTGATCATAGTAACACTTCAAAATTGAATATACGCCAATGCAGGAATGGCGCAGTGGTGAGAGGTATCGCCTCCCACCAATCATGTGGGCCGGGTTCGATTCCCAGACTCGTCGTCATATCGTCGTATGTGGGTTGAGTTTGTTGTTTCTCCACTCTGCACCGAGAGGTTTTCTCCGGGTACTCCGGTTTCCCTTCTCCTCAAAAACCAACATTTGACTTGATTTGCGTTGATTGTTAATTTCACTTTACAGTGTCCCCAATTAGTGCTCCAGCGCTAAATCCTCTAGACACTTAAATAAAGTTTCTTTCCTTTCCTTTCCTTTGCAATGATCTTGATCCCTCTGATTACCATTTGCCAATTCCGTGGACTCTCTATATTTTAATTTCTCCTTGGTCCGAAATACCTAGCTCTCTCAGAAAGAGAGGATACATCGCTTCAGATGTATCGTCTCCGTCGCCTGTCGGCATGCTAAAAGAAGGCATGTTCTTACCTAGATTGTTCTCCCTGTTATAAACGTCTCGATGTAATGTTTCACCTCCTTGCTCTTTAAATTTCTTTAAGAGAGCTTATATTTAAGCATTGGCGTATTCCATGCATGCCTTTCTAAAACTCGATATCGTCTACTTCTTCAGAGTTATTAGTTCTCTTTTCGAATTGTCTACGGGCGCTTCAAGTTGTCATTCAAGACACTGGCACAAATCGCCCCCGGGTCGTTTTTAAACTTTCCAATTTTTCTCTGAGTGTCTTTTTCAGTTGAGAGCTAATCTTTCAAGTAGTGCTTAAGCCTTATAATTTTGATCGCCTTCAATATTCCATTCGGACTTGGAGAGAAAGTTATCATCGAGTTTCGCTTCGAGAGAGTGCATTTCACTTTCCGATCCGGGGGTTCAATTATGTTTAGTATTTCTCTTGACACAAAAGAGGGCAATGATTCAGTTTCCTTCATTCTGGTCAAGAACTTAAGTGGTATCTTCTCCTTGATTTGTTCAGCCATGAGGTCTTTTAGATTTGTATATTAATATTGGTAAGCTGCAGAAACCAGAGAAGTAGAACTTTTGGTACTCTCGGTTTTGAGAATGAGTATCATAAGGTAGTTGACCAACTTTTTACTACCCCAACAATCAGTGATATATCACGGATACCATATTTTATGCAAAAATCTTATTCATCATACCAACCTTCAATTTATTTTTTGAAAAGGCTACTTCTGTGCATGGGTTCTTTCTAGGCAGCTCGTTCAGGTGTTAAGAGTAACTTAGAGTAACAAGTTAAAGTAACTTACAGTTAGCTGAACTACGCATGCACCGTGATAGACAAGGCACAGTAGAACGTGCCCAAAGAAGAGCTCACACACTCAACGAAACACTTAGCGAGAGGGATAGTTTATTACCTATGAGCTGACATTGAAAGATATCCTCTGTGTGAACGTTTGTTCAGTCTAGCCTGAAATTTACCTATGCACTTTGCCTCTTGCACCTCATCAACTGAGTAAATCTTTAGAATATTTCACAAGTAATTATATTAGACCCTCCATATTGACTTCGGACCTAGTCTGCTAGTCCTGCTACTCCGCTTAAGTCCTTCTACTATTTGTATTTGATGCATACATTGTGCACTAATGACCTAATTTTGTCAGCTCAACAACACCGAAACCATCAACAAATAACAATTTCATTTTGAGATGTGCTTAAAATACGTTTGTTACGAAAATGGTCCCTCTTACGAAGACACGATAGCATCTTGACGTTGGGAGAATGTACATATTCGGCGGTGTATTGCATGTTTTTCTGCTTATATTATCTGTTTGCTGCACAACTTGTTAACTGCGCACATTAATCATATTAAACAAAACATCATAGAGCCACCGATAAGATGATGATCTGTTTAATGTAATTGTATACATTGAGTTAGATAGTTTAAATAAACAGCAGCTATGTTTTACCTTGGATATGTGGCCATCGCCAAAGAAAAGTATGAAAAATCAGACAAAAGCGCACGTTCTTTTTTGTCTAAAGGCGGCATACAAAATTTTCTATGCACACAGAGATTGTAACGTAAGATACCTTACGCCCACTGCACGGACGCTAAATGAGTGTATTATGTTTTATGGTTCTTGAACCAAACACAAACATTTTATTTCAGATTATCAATAAGTTACCCGAGGTGTGCCCTTTCAAAACTGAAATTCCCAAGCAATGGTAGTTAACCCAGAAAGGCCATGAAACACCTCACAATCTCGTGGTCTTTCTTGGAGCTCGTTCTTCCATTGGGGGAGGAGGGGGGGCATCATAAAATCAATCCTTTTGTGCCATTAATGCGTCCCTCTTGTGTTAAAGGGATCTACCTAAAGGAGCTCTATATTAAGACAGTAACAATGGCAGTCCACCAGAAAGGCTAAGGAAAGCGTCGCACACTCTAAATGGACTCCCGTGATCTTTATTGATTCCAACCAATTCTTTTCTTTTTTCATGTTTTTTTTTCTTTTTGAACGTCAGTTCACTTCTAAGGGCAGGGGCCAAAAGAGCACGAAATGGATTTTAAATTTAGACTGCTTTGATAGAGTGCCTCTTTAGGTCGAGTGCAAAAACATGATAGGCAGTATTTGGACAATTTCTGCGTTGTCAAAAACACGCCATAATTTGATACGTATTGTTCATTCTGCTAAAAATTATTCAAAATGATATCTGGTCCTTAGATTGTTTGCAATCTTCTGCGCTGACGCATGGAAAATAACACCGAGTTCCAAATTTAAAAATATTGTCCAACAATCTTGTTTACATAGCAACTCGTTGCCGTCCCTCACGTAGCACGTCGTCCCTCTCATAGGAACACGATCTGCCTTAAAAGGCACTATATCAAGGCAGTTTCAATATAATTTCGCCAGCCTAGAAAATACCTCATAACCCAAAGCGAAGATACCAATTGATTCTTTTTAGCAAGGAGAGTCATACTTTTCAAATTTAATTTATCGCCAGCTCTTTAAAACAGCGAAATTTGGTGGCAAAACAGCGCTTTTCAGTAAAATGACATGATGACGACTGAAGTATGATATGGCAACAACTTTACACTATTATTTCTAGATATTTTTATTCTTTAGAGAAGTGCTAATTAAATAGCACAATACTGCCCAGTTAATATTTGAGTCTTAAGAAGTGTATGATTTTTGGTATCGGTCCTCGCACCCGTGATAGGCCGTACAGGGCTGGTTGATAATAAACTATATATATTGAAGCTCTCAAGTGCTTCGAGAAATCCTATATAAGATGGTACCGCGGGTGAACAGTTTTAATACTCCCGTGCTGAAGGAGCTTGCTAAGAGCTAGAGTTCCGAGCTGTTGAAACTACACCGTAAAACTTGAAAAGAATATTTTTAGGTAGGCTACTCTCTTTTCTGAACCAAACGTAAGTACAACGAGACAGTATAAGTCTGTAAAATCTTACAGCTGTTTTAAAGCTCATGATGATAGGATTATGTAGGATTTTATATATATAGTGGTAAAACCACAATCGTTTTGAGCCTGTTTGTCGCGTTTCACATGCAGTAAGTAAAAGCTGTACGATCTTTTGGAGCTGTCATAATGACAAGGTACTCTAAGACATTGCGCCAAAAGTTATCATTTCGCAGACACATACTAGAAATAACCTGATTAAATGACCTCCGTACTGCATATCGTCCATTTAAGATCATTTGCCAGTAAAGGACCACGTTTCATATTCGTATATAAGATCATGGAATGCAAAAAGCGAAGCTATTAAAGAGGTCTTTTAAGGTCTGTTTACCATTAATTCAAATTAATTGTAAACAGTGCTTTGATGAGAACTTATTGCTTTACTATTCAGCATTCTATATGAACATCCCAAGATTCTCATATCAATAAATTCACAAACGAATGTCACAACTCGTCTCAAAATTTTCTCTGACCTAATTTTAGCCTTTGAAGACTAAAAATGAAATTACTAGCCGTTCTTTTGATGGTGGAGACTGTTTTCAGCGCACCGGTGGATCTAAATCCTGAAGGTAACCATGACAAATTACTCTACTACTACTACTACTACTACTACTACTACTACTACTACTACTACTACTACTACTACTACTACTACTACTACTACTACTACTACTACTACTACTACTAATACTAATACTACTACTACTACTACTACTGCTACTGCTACTGCTACTGCTACTGCTACTACTACTACTACTACTACTACTACTGCTGCTGCTGCTGCTGCTGCTGCTGCTGCTGCGACGACGACGACGACGACGACGACGACTACCACGACGACTACTACTACTACTACTACTACTACTACTACTACTACTACTACTACTATTACTACTACTACTACTACTACTACTACTACTACTACCACGACGACTACTACTACTACTACTACCACTACCACTACCACTACCACTACCACTACCACTACCACTACCACTACCACTACCACTACCACTACCACTACCACTACCACTACCACTACCACTACTACTACTACTACTACTACTACTACTACTACTACTACTACTACTACTACTACTACTACTACTACTACCACTGTTGCTGCCGCTACTACTGACGTAACTACTTCTACTTCTGTTATTTGTTCTTCTTCTTCTTCTTCTTCTTCTTCTTCTTCTTCTTCTTCTTCTTTTTCTTCCGTTGTATTAAAAACCAGAGCAAACTTTCAATTTCTCATTGAATTAATCGACCCTTTCATCTTACTTTACTCTTGCTTGCTTCACTGACCAATAAAGGAAAGAAATCAAACGTTTGTATGCAAAACTGCAGAATGCAAACTCACTTCTTCTATTGTCACCTTGTATTAATTTATTAAACTTACGTACAGAGAATCGGAATCTGGAAGGAACTGCGGACTATTTTGAGGGAGACATGATGCTTACTCCTCAGCAGCGAGGAAACGCTGAGATGGGGCTCGATGTCTATATCTCCGGCGGATTCGGAGGGCAAGCTGCATCTATTATAACTCCGCTTTGGCCGAATGGAGAAGTAGTCTATGACATTGACAGTTCAGTGGGTAAGTTCCTAAGGTTGTTTTTAGTTTAACTTGAACCAATTAAATACCACGTTTACCTTTTTCCGAGGGACCCTATCTCCATGCTCAACGCCTTGCATGCTCCATGCTCTATGCTGTATAACTTCTGTCCTCCATACCCTATCTACGTAATCTCTCCTTTTAAAAGCGATGCTTTTAAAAGTTCTTTTCTGAATAGGAATCGAGTTGAAATTAGCTGTTTAAGGAGTAATGGCCATAATTTGGAGGATTTCCTAACACGTTTTTAGTTGAGTTTAGCCAATTTGTTGAAGGAAGGATCAGCCGAGATTATTTGGAGAATTGCGACCACCTTTCTGAGATGCGAATCTCAGTTATACGCTACTAGCTAGCGAACAATTCAGTTGGGAATTTTTATTTTTCTTCATGTCAATAATGAGATAGATTAGATCCAGCCTACTTTTTCATACCCTATTACAAATGCACAAAACCCAAATCGAGAAAAAAACGTTTTTTTCTGAGAATGAGGGCTCCGACCAACATTTGTGCAATTTAAAAATATAATTTAATTGAACATTATAACTTATTCTTGCAAAAACGATAACATCTGGGACTAACTATTGTAAGTTAGGATACTTCACTTGAAGTCTCTTATATATTACGTGGACCATTTTTCCAATATACTCGTTACTTTTTTCACCCATACATTGTACATTTATCAGTAACCGTTGCATCTGGATTTGGTTCCTTATCTGTATCTTGTTCTCTGATTGGTTCATGTAATTTGTGATTAAGCAAATGATCCTAGAGGAATGGCGGTGGTAATGGCAGGTATGAATGAATGGACCTCGAAGACCTGTATCAGATTTAAAAAGAGAACCACCGAAACAGATTATGCCTACTTCACCACGGGATCTGGGTAAGAAAGTTGGTGATCGTATCTAAGATCGTGCGATACTTTCTCTAGGATTTCAGCTGAAGCGGTTTTGTTTTGCCTTTTGCTTCACATTGCATTTCACAGTGCTGTTCAAAGGCACTCCACAGTGGTTAAGTTCACTTGTTCTTACGAATCCTTCGTTTTTGTTTCGGTTTCATTTATTGCACCTTATCTCAGCTTTTTGTCATCAGATGATTGATCCTTTCCCATAGATGAACTCAAAGAGCTTTGAAATGTTTTTCATTTAATAGACACAGCCCGAGCAGCTTTAATAGCCTTTCCTTAAACCTTGCTATGACAAACAAGTTTACTCAGACACGTTGTGCGACCCCTTCTTCCAATAGCACGTCAAAGGATAATGACTGCGTACAAAGAAATAGATTGATTATCTGCTAAGCTAAACCAGATTAATTTTTCGTATTTAAATTTTTTTTTTTTTTTTTGCTTGTTTACAGATGTTACTCATTTGTGGGGAAAATTGGGGGACGTCAGAATATAATACTTGAGCGAGGCCGATGCTGGAACAAGGGGACTGTCACTCACGAAATCGGTGAGTCGTTTGCTTCTTCTCATTTAATCTAACAGTCTTAAGGGGAAATTTTTATCGCGATTACCACGAACAGAGTAATTATAAACCTAAAGACAGAAGGTTAGGGATGTATTTAGTTGTTTTATCTATTTATTTTCCTTGTTTATTGTTTTTTTTTTGTTTGTTTTTTGTTTTTGTTTTTTTGCTCTGTGACGGGGGAAAGGTTTTGCCATAACCATAACACGGAAAATGGCATGTATAAAAACATTTTTTTCTCCCTGTGTTAATAAAATGTTGCCAAAAAAACCAACTATAAAGAGGTAACAGGAACCCATGACTAAGAGCGTACAACTTCATTATATTTGTGGAACGGCGTATTTACAGACAGAGTTATTTTTCTCGCGAAACCAGGCCTTTCCAGCTAATCCCAAATCTTGCAGGAGAAATTATCAACCATGGGATTTAGAATGGTCATTCACGCAAGCCACATCGTATTAAGTACTCGTCTAAAACAGCTTCTTCTGTGAAAATGCCGTTACATAGACCTAGTTTTGGAGTTGTAGGTTGCAGTTTATAGGCTCCTGGAGGTAATCATTGGAATAGAGGCCAACTTATAGTTGAAGTAGCCTCCCACGTAGACTTTCTTAGAGCTTCATCCGCGTTCCTCCCCCACCAACGTCTGCTAAAACGAAAAACCTCTTCCGTTTTTAAAAAAATACCAATCAGCACTCACTAATTCTGTTGTGCATAGCCAATCACATGCTGTGCAAGAATGCCATATAAAAGACGAGTTTACCAAAAACTGGTTGACGTGGTTTTACGTTTTACGTTTCAGCAGAGGTTAGTAGGGGAGAAAGGAGTGACGAAAGGCGCACCGGTGGCTCAGTTGGTTGAGCACCGGGCTGTCACGCGGAAGGTCGTGAGTTCAACTCCGGTCGGACCAACACTCATGGTCTTTAAATAACTGAGGAGAAAGTGCTGCCTTTGTAATTACATCTGCAAATGGTTAGACTCTCTAGTCCTCTCGGATAAGGACGATAAGCCGGAGGTCCCGTCTCACAACTCATCAATGTTCATAATCCTGTGGGACTTAAAAGAACCCGCACACTTGTCGCAAAGAGTAGGGCATGTAGTTCCCGGTGTTGTGGTCTGTCTTCTGTGTTGTATCATGGTTGGGAGGGTAAATGCTCGGAGATATTAGCTACACCAAGCTACTCTAAAATCCGAGGGTAAATAAAGATATATGATATGATATGATATGAAGCCCAAAGAACGTCAATTGAAACCGCATGACGTGGAACCTTCCCAAAAGAATAGTTACATAAATCCAAGGTGGTCATCTTGGTTTTCCTAATATTAATATGTCATAAATTGAACCTTTTTCATATGCAAGTATCCTTTTTCTTTTCCGTAACGATAACAATAAAAGACACTGGCTATATTGATATATCGAACGTGGCCTATTCATAAGCTAAAGGCCCGTTTAAGCGGGTTCAACATTTGACCAACGTTCGTTCAAAAAAGTTGAAGGGATGTTGGAGAAATGTTGGACGCAGAAACAAAGTTGTGCGGAGGCCGTTCAAACGGTTCCAGCATTGCGCCAACAAAACAACCAACACTTTCGCCAAATTTGATTGCAAGAAACTAAGAACTAGAAACCAGTCTCTCTCGTCCAGATAAACTACACCATATTGACTTTTGCGGCCTGAAGTGAGCATACGTGTATTCTACAATTGTTGAACAGATTGTTCAAACAGCTTCAACACCATTCAACATTTTCGAGAACAAAGGAAAAGTTGAATCGATGTTGAATGAAAGTTAAAAACCGATTTATAGTTGATTCAACACGCTTTCAACAATGTTGGACGACCTGTTCAAACGCACCGAACATTTGGTTCAACAAAGTGTTGAAGCGAATGTTGAAAGTGTTTAATTAAACTTGCCGTAGCAAAACAGCACTGGATATTTTAAGTGCAGTTCATGCTTGGCTACCTCTGAATATTTGAGCTCGATAAAGCGAAGATCCGTGTTCTCAAGCATTCTTTATGTTATTCAAATGTACTATCTAATGGAAGGTGTTACAAATGAACCCACTGGGAACTCAGAAAAATCCGAGCCCCAGATGGGATTCGAACCCACGACCCTCCGTGATCTAGTACGGATGCTCTAACCACTTGAGCTACTGGAGACTCTATGGTGAGCAAGGGTGAAATGTGGGTATTTGACACTTTGGTGGTTGCTTGGCCGCATCGTTTACAGAAATACAGACATCTGTATTTCAATGATGCTCTTTATGTGTGACTGCGCGAGGCAGTTATAGCTATGATGTCAGTCGTTATTTGACTCTGTGGCTGCGTGATGCAGCTCGAGTCAACTGAATTCACCCTTGCTCACCATGGAGTCTCCATACAGTAGCTCAAGTGGTTAGAGCATCCTTACTAAATCACGGAGGGTCGTGGGTTCGAATCCCATCTGGGGCTCGGATTTTTCCGAGTTCCCAGTGGGTTCATTTGTAACACCTTGTATTTGATATATGCTAATCATTGTCTCACATTCACTATCTAATGGAACGAAACAATCTTTATCGACGGCAAAGAAGGCTTTGGTTAGCACATTCACAAAAATAAGTGATTTCACTGTTTTCTTTCCTGTACCAGATATCTTTTGTGGAGCGTTGTACATTTGCTATTCGTTAAAGATTGTATAGATCGTTTTCAATCACGTGATGAGACGGCTACTTACATATCCTCATCTGGCCCATGAGGACTCTTAAGGCCGGATGTTTTGCATTATAATAGACTCAAATTACCGAAAGACTTTTCTCTATTGTTCTCTGCACCAACATGGTTGCTGTGACGTCAAGTGAAAACCATCCATAGAGTCGATAACGTTCTTGTTTCCAAATTATTTAAATATTCAGTTATGGCCAATAGTTCGCTGACTGTCGAAACTAAATTGCTCAAAATCAAAACAAAAAAAGAGAAGCCAATCTTTTCAAAACAAGATGAGTTTTATTCGGAAATATGTAACGTGACGTTAGCAATGACGTCCTCAAACCTTTTTCTATTAATAGGTCGAGTCCGATTTATTAATATTCAGGCATGGCTACGAGGCTTTATGGTCAAATTTCACGGCTCAGTTCTGTTTTCTTTGTGTCATAAGTCTCAAGGGATATTTCTAAGCAAAACAATGTTCAAATTTTTAAACCATAAAGCCATGTGTGAATATTGATACATCAAACGTGGACTATTGCCCATTATTTCACAAATTGTTGTAGTTGCTTGTAGCCAGTCGAGTTAGCGATGGTTTGACTTTGGTGCAGCTACAAAATCGCTAATACAACTGAGTATTTACCCTCGCAGGCCATGCAGTTGGTTACTACCACGAACAATCTCGTCCGGACAGGGATGAATATGTCACGATATTGTTGGCCAACGTACAATCAGGTAAGTTCACAAGTCCTGTATACTATTGAGGTATATTCACTTTTACCGTTTCCTTGCAAATCAGTCTTTTTAAAAGAAATACTGTATTAAATTAAGCAACCGTGAGAACCAAACAGGCCTTTCACGAGTGGATGTTGAAGCAACAAAATATGATCTACAGTAACTTCATGCAAATATTGGGAAGCACATGCAGGTATTGGAACATCACGGAGTTGCGTGTTGTGTAGGTTTGAATTACGTCACAGAAAATGGCGAGTCGGAACAAAAGATTGTTAGTAGGGACTAGTTGTCGACAAGAGATAATTTTGATACTGTTTCTTGTTACAGTACTTTAACATTTAAATGCCAAAGTATTTGAATATTTTCATACATGAGGCCCGTAAATAACGTTTTAACGTTGAAACAACATTTTAAACAAAATGTAAAACGCCGTTGAGTAAGAACTTATAATTAAAGGGTTTTCACCACTACTAAACAAGATTGTCGTCTTCATCATCCAATGCACCTAATGTTTTTTTTTTTTATGTATTTCTACGATAAATAATGCTCGTCTCCATTTTTCGCTTTTGTTTCATATACACTCATATACTATTTTGCAGGTAAAGAACATAACTTCAACAAGTATTCCAGAACACTCATTGACTCGCTTGGGACTCCATACGATTACCAAAGCGTGATGCATTATGGACAATTTGCATTCACTAAAAATGGGCTTCCTACAATCACGCCACTAAAGGATGGGGTAAGTTCAAAACGCATCAAATAATTGAGAATGAAATTAATCTTTCCATAATTTTAATCTTTAAAATTATTTTAAGGCATTTTCATAAAGTGACGATATGTCCAGCCTCAATAAATTAGAGGGATTTAATGACGTCGTGCAGTGCATTAAATTATAGTAGTTTTATCTCTCCCAGCCCCTTCACCATGGCCAATTAATATTAAAATCAAGACATGCCTAAAATCATGGCTCCCCATTTCCAGGTTACTATTGGACAGCGAGACGGCTTAAGCACCATAGATGCAAATCAGGCAAACCTGCTTTACAAGAATTGCGGCCGGGGTAAGTGTTTCTTTTACTGGTCGATTCCAGTGTAGCTTTGACTGCGAAAATGCCGTTATAAAATGATGTTGACCATAAGGAAAATTAAAATTGTCATTTTCAAAACAACATTTCATTGATATTATGTCTTATTGACTGAGTGGGAGGGCAGAACGCTGCGCTCGGTCCGTGCGCCATAACCTAACTCAGTCAAAGAGCATTTTATCATATAGGCTCTTTACAAAAATTTGCCCAGGAAATTTATCAAATATGTGATTTGCATTTGCTTTTCTGGCTGTAAATAACTTTGATGACTAAAAGCGACGAAGTCCTCATTTCGTATGGAGCAGTACGTGTTCGTAGCAGGGCCGTACGGTTTTACAATGAAAGCGCGTGCGGGGCCGTACGGGCCATAAGATAAATCAGTATTGTTTAGGTCTTAGAAAGTGCGGCGTACGGGCTTTATTCACCAGTTGTTTGGGTGAAAAACCCGAACGAGCTCGTACCTCTCGCTCGTTCGGGTTTTTGACACAAACAACGAGTGAATACAACCCCGCACAAAGCACTTTCTATGTCGTGAGCTGTTTATTACACATAAGACGAGAATTTTCATTGAAATAGTTTTCTGAACGCAAATTAGAAACAAAAACTCGCAAACAATAGAACCAAATGCAACTTTAATAGCAATGGAAAATATCGCAGTACATGTACATCCAGGAAATAAAGTGCTGAACGGAAATATGCAGTTACAAAAGTTCTTTTTTAATCTAAGTTCGATATCAATAAATAGGATAAAGTCTCATTTAGTTACTGTCTGATTCAATAATTATTGCTTGCTCGAGATGTACGAGTCATTGGCTTGGAAAGGCCTTTACGCTATATTGGTTATACACACGTAAAAGACTTGTACACCATTCTGATTGGCTGTATAGGCTTTTTTCACATGTGAAAATAAAGCGTTTAGATTTCTACAAATTAGCTTTATGGAATAAAATTCCCATGTTATGTGTAATAAATTCTTTTAAGATGTATTTCATAGCAGATAAGAGTTTGGTCACATGTCCTTTGGTCAGCACCAAAGATATGGACCTACTGGCTAATAAATAATCGTAGTATGGCAATCTACATTGCAAAAGCGTTGTCCAATATACTGTATCATTTTTCCAAGGCTGTGCAAATGAGGTTTACTTTCTCAGGGTTACAGAAAGATTAGGGGCGTCTGGGAACGAAATGGTCGTACATGTGTTCCAGTAGTTCAAATATATTGCTTTTTGAAGCCAACATCAACAGTTGAGATTTTCTGATGAGGGTTAAAGGCGAGCAGTTTCTCCTACGCTTCCCGAGAGAGAAACCACTGCGTGCAACCGTTTGATTTTCCATCGAGCATATGTGAAGTACGTCAAACCCCACGTGACGTATTTGACATCGCTTCGTCTTATTTTGCGGGAAATCACTACACAGCAGACTCGCCCGAACGCAGCAGTTAAGTAGCTGAACGCATGCGCAAGCGCCAAAACAAGATTACTAACTCGTTTTACCGGTTCAAATTTAATTTTTTCGTTCTTGGAGCTTCCTCGCAGTGGTTTCTCTCTCTGGAAACGTAGGAAAAACCAACTGCTCGCAGGGTAAAGGCAGCCACGCGACTTGGAAATGACAGGTTTACGAACTTTTTTATTCTGTTTTATTTAGCATTACTGTTTTCTCTACTGACGGCATACTAGTCTATATTATCCGATTAATTCTATCACATAAAGAAGCTTGCAGTATAAAGTAGTTTTACAGTGTTTTGCGGAACTTTCATCGTTTCGTAATTATTTTTCATTTTTTTGTGGTTATACAGTGGGAAATGCCGCGTCATTTACTACAGCTCATCCAACCACTCAATCAACCTGTGAGTACACCACCCTGGAAATTCAACTTTAAACAAAGTCGTTTTGAAAGCAACCTCCACTCCGGAAAAGTTATAACTTGAAACCACTTGAAATAAAGTTTGAAATCACATTTCTGTGAATTGTTTTCAAAGAAAGCCTTTGCATTCATTTTGCAAGAGCTCTTTGTGTCAGAACCACCGGGACGAGCGTAACACGTCACAATTATTCAAGATGACGGCGTCCAGGACATTTGAAAGCAAAAATAAGTGACTCCAAAATACAAACCTAGATTTTTAGAAGATTAAAAAATTGATTGTAGAAATTATTTTCTCCGGTTTAAGGTTGTGTTTAATAGGAATGGAGGTTCAGACAATAAAAATATTGAAGTATATATAATTAAAATTAACGACCTAAGGCCCGTTTCTCGAAGGTCCCGAAACTTTACGGGCCATTTTCGGGTGTCACAATTCCCCTTGTATGTCAAGAACGGAGATTATTTGAGTAGTCAAATTTCAAAGTCATTTTTCTTTTTGTTACCTTGAAAACATGTTAAAAGATCGGCTTTCCAAAACAAGTGGTTGGCAGTTTCACAAATGGCTTTTCGGGCCCGAAAAGCCATCTGTGAAAAGCCATCTGTGAAAAATGCTCTCTGTTCTCGAGTTATAAAGGGAATTGTGACACCCGAAAATGGCCCGTAAAGTTTCGGGACTTTCGAGAAACGGCTTGCTCGAGGTATGGTTAGCGCTAACCGACGTTAAATACCATGGAAACCTATAGGTTTGATACCTCGTAACCCACGGTTGGCGCTAACCAGTCCTCGAGCAACCGGGCCATGATTGCAAGTGATTTTGGACTCAGGAAATTTTAAATTACTCGGGTTATTCCTCGTGAGCTTTCCTCAATCTGACCAGCGACGAGTGGTCACACAGTGGTCACATGACCTTATCACATGAGAAGTACTTAACTTGCAACCAATATTGCTTCTTGTCACTCAGGGATTTTGTCCTTTGACCTGACAACAGCGCTAACGCATGAACTTGCCTCTTGGGTTCTTTTCTTGGAATCTCGGCATCCTCGAAAAAAACGTCTCAAGAGTTGAAACCATTTTTACTTAAGGCAAACACGTTTTCACATCGGTAAAGCGGGATAACCTGAGATTCAGTTTTACCTGTAACACGCACACGAATGTTAACATCGTGATACTGTTCGACACTCAACACATCTCATTGGTATACTGAAACTAACAAAGTTTACTGAAGTAATTTCCGTTTTTCTTGGTGTTTCAGGAGAACATCTGTGACCAGGATGAATGTTTTTGCTTAAAAATCCGTAAATAAGTTTTGAACCATTTAAATTAAGCCTAATTAATTGATGTACCCTTAAAGACTCTCTGTCGAACGGCATGCATAGCGCGCCTCGACTCAGGTTTCCTGGACCATGAAACCTCCTCCATTGACAGTCGCATGGATCTATCTTGTTGGATCCATCGCAATCGGAGAAAAATTGTTCGAATTTAACGCTGGATTAGTATTATGTTAATAGCGTTATTATTCCTTTTGTCTTTAATGTGCATATGTAATTGATAATAGGTATTTTTGTTGATTTTATCGTTATTGATATATCGACCGCGAATTCGCCATGTCAACGGTGAAATACACCAGTGAATAACTTAAGATAACAGAGCAGCTGGACCGTGATGAAGTGATCGACAATGGCAACTTGTAGACGTATCCCAATGAAAACCTCACAGACCTGAGGCAAGGACGTCAGTTCGGGATCACTGCATGGAGTTCGAGTGCTGACGTCATTGTTTGTACTGAGTGAGCTAAAATGTGTATGTGACTCGATTGCAACGGTTGCAGCAGAGTTTTTATGAACAACTGATTACCAAAAATTGTAGGGTATCGAACAAAATAATAGCATTTATTTTTCATATTGTTATTAAAAAACGAACGTCCAGCCCTTTTTACAAGAACGAAGAATCAAAGACAATAAATATATACTTTATCGATGTTTGTTTTATATTTGAATCGCTATCGCGACGCGGACCACGGTAAATGAGAAAACCCGATTACCTTTGATAGTTAAGGCCGCGCTTTGCCTTATTTATTGGAAATATACATTTCCATTCTTCAAGCCAACTTCTCTTCCGTTTGCTTGTAGGAAAGGACACAAATTGTCGCATATTTTCTCCCGAGTGGCTTCATCAAGCAGAATGAAACCAAAAACAAACGCGCGCAAAGCATGACGTTCGGCAGAGAGTCTTTAAATTCAAACGTAAACGTTATTTCGAAAAATTAATCTTGGTTTTTCATTTGAGAAACGTTGTTATAAGTTATGAGATGCAAAAATATTTGAACACGAACAAGCCAAAGCAAGTTAGGCAGAGCTATTCATCTTATCTGAATCTCACGTAATACACTAGTTCTACAGCTTTCTATGTATGGCGCTTTTTCAGGGTCAAAATTAAGTGTATAGTTGCCACACAAATTGAATTGCCAAATGAATTGTTTTCTTACGTGATGATTGTCAGTCGATGACTTCTGTTAACGTGCTGTCTTGCGATGAAATCCTTTCGTGGTGTCATTACTTTCCGATCTGTACTTATTACGAGCGTTAATTTGAGAATGGGTTACGTGTGTGCATTTATACTTTTGAAATCTTCTTGCATGTTCACTTGCGAAATGTGTTGAAGTACGATTATTTGATAATGAAAACAAAGGAAGCAATATCGTTAATATGACTTTGAAAACCATTATTACTTTTGAATTCTCTTTGCAACGAAGAAACCTTTTCTTTTTACACAGGATTTTCCAAACCATGGCCATCTTTACTTTTGCGAATGAGCTGGTGTGACTCTCGTCCCCAACATGAAACATTAAACTCGCAATGACTTTTGAATTCATTTTCGTCGCATCAGAATGACTTGCGCACTTGCAATCAGGTGCTACCTATCCAACAAGGCGCGGAAAGAGACTGGAAACTCCTCCCCAGTGTCTGTGGATCACCGATCCAAAATGGCCGCTTGCGAGTTGACTCGTTGGCTCGCGGCTGACTCGCGGCTAAAAACGGAAAACGCGCCATAGCTAGATTATCTCTAATTGGCTGGAAAAAAGGTAGCGGAAAGCAAAAAGGTGGGTAATCGATCTTAATTAGTCGCTCTGAGTGTTGAAACTTGCGAGTCTTTTTGTCGCAGCTTCAATGAATCCCAATTTATTAGGGGAAGGTGCCCAGCGTCTAATTGAAACAGCCGAATTTATTCGAGGTGGAGGAGTTAGTGGCGGATCTGCTTCATCATCCAGCGCGTTATCAAGCACATCCAACTCACATCCACGACCAGCTCGACCAGATGACAACAACTCGATACCGAGTGGGAGTACTGGCACCAATACTGCTGTTCCCAATAGCGCTCCCTCAGTTTCAGAAAGTGCTAGGAAAATATATAACCGAATATATTTGGATACAGGTCACTGGGATCTTCGAAGCAAAGTCAGAGTTCAAGGCAAAGTGGAAATTCCGGTCGTAGAACGCATGCCAGTGGTTGCCAGGCTGCGAACGCTTCTTGGTCGCTTTCATTCATTTGCCTGGCCAGCGTGGGTCATTGTTGTCCTCCATCGACTAGCGAGGGGATCGAGCTTGCATTGAATGGCCTGTGGGAGAAAAAAATTACATTCCCAAAGAAGGAAATGCTGCAGATGTACACGAGAAGTTTATTGAATGCTTTTCAGCTCTGCACCCAGGGTACGAGTTGCTCCGAGCTCGAGATGGCCGGTCGAAAGATTTTTTGCTTATTCCAATGCCACAGAACGGATTCACTGAGGCATATTTGAAAAGCGTTCTCGGAGAAGCAAAAGGATATCTAAGGCCCTTATAACGAAATACCTTGCTTATAGGCAGGCAAGCAGATGCCGACTCTGATAAGGTGAGGAGTTCACAAATGTTCGCTTAAGTTTTGGAGACAACGTGGTGGAGAATAAAAAATTGTTATTTTATACATGTACACGTTAGGATTTTATGGGAATTGAAAGTTCAGCAATCTATACTTATTCTTTGCAAAATCCCCAATAGGAATCAATTCTAAACTGTCAGTTGGCTCTTTTTTAAAAAAGTTTAACAGTGCTATAGTCTACACACCATAAAAAATGTTATAGATTTATCCTGTTGACCTGTTGTACATTCAACTATGCCTATGTACCGTTAGCTGTGACTCCATTCTTCTATATCCAGCATTTGGAAATTCTGTGTGGATATTTCGTACAGCGCAGTCAAGTTCAGCATCTGGAAGATCCGTCTGGCTTTCACTTATTGAAATTCCTTATTCTCTTAAACGCCTTTTGATAGTGCTTTCTACTGACTCCAGCTCGTCCTTACTTATTTCAAACTTTGGACGACCAACCAATCCTCCAGTATTAACATCAGGGTAAATAGGTTGCAAGTTACGCTCAGCCTCTGCCAAAACAGTCGTCACTTGAGCAAGAGAGGTTTGGACTTCGTGGAATACCTCTAAATATACACTGGCTGCCATCCTAGATAAGTGATTCGTGGCTTAATTGTTGCAATCGTAACAACACATAGTCAGCAACGTCTTCATTCATATCCTGTTCCAATCTTCTCGAAAGATCTATTAGCTGAAGACGAAGATCGTCCAAAAAATTTCGATTGTTCAGGTGTCAAGCTCATTTCTTGGAAACGTAAAGCGACTGCATCTAGTACATGCTTCACAACTTGATAACGGGTGCGTGAGCCGTCATTTTGAATCGATTTTGAATCGGTGATCCACAGACACTGGGGAGGAGTTTACAGGCTCTTCCCACGCCTTGTTAGGTAGGTAGCGCCTGATTGAAAGTTTGCAAGTCATTCTAATGCGACGAAAGTGAATTCAAAAGTCATTGCGAGTTGTAACGCCTCATGTTGGGGACGAGAGTCACACCAGCTCATTCGCAAAGGTAAAGATGGCCATGGTTTAGGAAATTCTATGTAAAAAAAGGTTTCTTCGTTGCAAAGGGAATTCAAAAGTAATATGGTTTTCAAAGTCAAGTTAGGGCTTGCCTTGAGATCCGGAGATCCTGGGTTCAAGACCCCCTCTGACCACTCGTTGAGCTTCATCCTGGTTGTCCCTGGTTCAACTTCCCAGCTGCACTTGTAAATAGTGTTCTATTTTCACTGGGGTACCCACAAACAATGCCCAGGCTAGCATAAGCATAATTTATTCACGATGAAAAAATAAAATATAAAAATACATCATGAAAAGGAAACAGGAGGTTGACCCTATAACGTTTCCTGGAATTAAAAACTAAAACAAGCATCATAATTACATATTTACAAATTACGGAAAGACTTCAGTCTGGTTTTAATAATGTTAAAAGATTCAGCTTCTACTACGTGCAGTGGTAGGTTGTTCCAATCCTTTACTATACGAACGAAAAATGAGTATTTATAAGGATTTACTTTTGCGCTTTTCACACAGCGGAAAAATACGAATTCATACTTTTAGCGATGCTCAAATCGTCCATGAGAGTAGTGTTATTTTCTTTGAGTGCGACGACATCGTTAGTTCCTTTTCGAATCGAATTAACATAACTCCAAAACGACTTAGGATTCCCGTGTATTTGCAAATCTTGAGCAATGTTTTGAATATGCTGCCTCCGAGCAGAGTTGCATGCTTTTTTCAAGGGAGTTATTCAAGGCACAATACTCAGTCCAGTCGTTTACTCTTCCCCATTTTTTCGCTTTTTTGTAGAGGGATTTCTTTCTTCTGCAGAGCTTGATTGAATCGCTTGTTATCCAAGGGGCATGACGTCTTGCAGATTTTTTTCGTTTCGGGATACACTCATCTATGGCAGTAAAAAGCAGGTTAGACCATGCAGTCCAGTTATTATCAATGTCGTCGTCCAAAAATGCACAATGCCATGGGATATAACAGAGCAGATCCCGGAATTTAGCCCAGTTTGCATTCGCGTAAGAATAATACAGCTTGTGGGATTCACGTCTCTCATAAGGCGAACCCAGTATTGAGAACGTAATTGAATTATGGTCGGAAAAAGGAGCGCCAAGTAACAAGCACAAGATCCAGAATATTATTTTCACGCGTAGGACTTTTAACTAGTTTGGTTAAGAAATTATCCTGCACAATATCTAGTAGTAGCTCGCACTTTGCCGAGTTTTCCAATGCCCTAACATTGCTCCAATCAATGGAACAGAGATTGAAATCTCCAACAAGTATCAGATCACTCTGCGAGATCTCGTTTAGGACAAGCTTGAGGTCCTCCAGAGGCTTCAAGTCATTATTAGGCGGCCGATAGAATACGCCCAGCGTCAGTTTCTTTCTCCTTGGGAGTACAATGTCAACGAAGTGAAGCTCGGAAGAGATAGTCGGTAGATCGCTTCGCGGGAGAGCTTTGATCGGATCTCGTGTCGCGATTAATATTCCGCCGCCATGACGCCCTTGGAGTTCGCGATCTCGTCTGAACACTGTGTAACCTCGAGGGAAAATTTGCCTATCGGCTATAGTGTTATCTAAATGAGTTTCGGTCAGGATAATAATGTCATATAGATTAGTAGCTAGTTCCAAGTTTAGTAGATTTCTCTTGTTGACAATACTTCTCGCGTTATTATAGAATACTGAAAGTTATGAGTAAGTATTCGAGCAAGCAACCGAGGGAAGAGAGGCATCATGTTGACTTGTGTTTACTGCGTTGGGCGTATCATGCCGCGGACCAGGGTTAGGATGAACATCTCCGTGCATAGTAAGGAGAAATAAATTGAACTGAGCTGTGTGAGAAGCGCAGTATAATACTCGTTTTCCGATAAACTTGCGTCGAAAGACGAAGACAAGATGGCCGCTGTTGGAAAAATACCACATGTAGAAGCGATGTGGACCTCGTAACTGGACACTTGACATAAGATATGGGAGAATCAGCCTATCGACGATTACTCTCAGGTAACCCCACAGATGACGAACTAGCAGACACCCAATACAACAGAGCATCCTGCTAGGAACCTAGATGCTCCTCCCAAAACTCAGAAACACAACTTCCGGATTTCTCAAATTCACCAGTTTAATCGTACAAAACAAGATTTTGCACGGGCTAGGGGCCCGTTTCTCAAAAGTCCCGAAACTTTACGGGCCGTTTTCGGGTGTCACAATTCCCTTTGTATCTCAAGAACGGAGAGAATTTAATACCTCAAACTTCACAGTTATTTTTCTTTTTGTTGCCTTGAAAACATGTTAAAAGATCGGCTTTCCAAAACAAGCGGTTGGCAATTCCACAAATGGCTTTTCGGGCCCGCAAAGTTTTCGGGACTTTCGAGAAACGGGCCCCAGGGGCCCCTTTCTCAAAAGTCCCGAAACTTTACGGGCCGTTTTCGGGTGTCACAATTCCCTCTGTATCTCAAGAAAAGAGAGGATTTAATTCGTCAAACTTCACAGTTATTTTTCTTTTTGTTGCCTTGAAAACATGTTAAAAGATTGGCTTTCTAAAACAAGCGGTTGGCAATTTCACAAATGGCTTTTCGGGCCCGAAACGTTTTCGGGACTTTCGAGAAACGGGCCCTAGGTCTACAAGTAGTCTCACAAATGAACTACTAGAAGTACAAGCAGTTTAACACAACAAGTCTAAGGAAAAGCCTTTTTAAAAAGGGACAAATCATTATATGCTTCATAAGCAGCAACGGCACAAGCCTTGAAAATTCCCCCGGAATGGGAACAAAAATTCTTTAACATTGGTCATATGTCTGATGTCATGCAAGACCTCCTGTTGTTTAGAATAAGAATCCTGGATTTTTTCCCATTCTCCGACATGTCCGTGAATCTCTCCGACTACAAAGCTTTCTGGATCCCTAAACAGGACATCTTTTGCAGAGGCTTTTGCCGCGATAAAGCTGACATTCAGCGAGACAACTCGCTATAATGAAAAGACCAGCGAGACACACTCGCTATAATGCAAACATCCTGCGAGGCACACTCGCTGTGACGCTGACATTCAGCGAGACACACTCGCGATAACACTGACATCAAACGAGACACACTCGCTAGAAAGCTAACAACCAGCGAGACAACTCGCTATAATTAAAAGAACAGCGAGACACCCTCGCTATAATGTTAATATCCAGCGAGACATGTACACATTCACTATAATGTTAATATCCAGCGAGACACACTCGCTGTAACGCTTACATCCAGCGAGACAAACCCGCGAGAACACTGACATCCAGCGAGACACACTCGCTATAATGCAAAAATCTAGCGAGACACACTCGCCAAAACGCTGACATCCCGCGAGCCTCACTCGCAATGAAGTTAAAAACTAGCGAGATACACTTGCTATGACGCTAACGACCAGCGAGACACACTCGCTATAACATCAAAAACCAGCGAAAAGACGGACGCTATAAACGCTAACAACCAGCGAGACACACTCGCATGAACAGCGTAACACCGGCGAGACAAACTCCGGCGCTATTACCCTTCCTTCCTATTGCTACCTTTGTTTTCATTATCAAATAATTGTACTTCAACACATTTCGCAAGTGAGCATGCAAGGACATTTCAAAAGTATAAATGCATACACATAACCCATTCTCAAATTAACGCTCGTAATAAGAACAGATTGGAAAGTAATGACACCACGATAGGATTCCATCGCAAGACAGGACGTTAACAGAAGTCATCGACTGACAATCATCACGTAAGAAAACAATTCATTTGGTAATTCAATTTGTGTGGTAACTATACACTTAACTGTTGACCCTGAAAATGCGTTATATCTATGACCGATTTATCGGTTTCAAGGTTGGTCAGGGAACGTTGAGGGGTTCTGAGTAGCACGACTATAGCAATGTTTCTCGTGACGGCCCCCTTTGTTAGTAATCAGCCAATCAGAATCTAATTGGCTGTTGAAACAATGACTTCTTTTGTTCCGTGGTTGGTAAATTTGAAAGGAAAGGAAAGGAAAGGAACTTTATTTAAGTGTCTAGTCGTTCTAGCGCTGGAGCACTAACTAGGGACACTGTAAACTGGAGTAAACGATGAAAGCAAATCAAGTCAAAGGTTGGATATCAAAAGAAATGTGATGTCAATGTTTGTAAACAAGAAATATCGCTATAGCCCGACCATTGTTTTCTTTGGTTCTTTCTAAGGGTTCCAGCGATAAAGAAAAGGCATCATGATAAACTGAAGAACAATGAGATAGTTTTTATAAGCGGCGAGTACTATAATTCATGTGACTGATTGAAACTACTGATATACTTTTCCCTTGAGTAGACTCTGATTTATAAGTAAGTGCGATCTATTTTATTTAAAAAGGTAAATGAAATAACTACGCATCGTTTTTGAGGAAACGATACAACGTAAACAGCCTCCTGAGAGCATATGAGGTTACTAGTAAACTAGGAAACCCAGAAAGAATGAAGAAAATAAAAGGGAATCGAGTAACATTGGGATCGAGTATATTGATCATTTCCGAGTTCAATTCAACTTCTTTTTTAAGGCAAGTTAAAGCGCGAATTGCTGTGGTTATTAGCTCTAATTTTATGTCACTAAAGTACAGTAACATTTTATCACTTTAGTTCAGCCTGACACCTTTTCCTATTTGTATTTCACGAACCTGCGATAAAGTTTATAACGATTAAAAAAAGCGTCAAAGAAGCGCAAATGAACCAGAAGACTAAGAAAACGGAGCAGCAGTTTTACAGGTTAAGTAACCTCGAATTAGGACCGTGGCCGCAAACAGAACAGACCGCGCATCTCAATTCCTCCATTCGCGCATAACCACAATTACTTGTGCCTTTAATCTTACCACGACCACAATTCCTCAAAAAAATGTGTCCTTTCCCCGAATAGGGAGCCGTTGCTGGTTCTTTACTCTGCTCCACGTTCTCCGGTTTTCCCCTGTTGTCAACAAACAATATTTCTAAATTCCAATTCGATCGGACACAGGACCTCCCTGCAAACCACTTGTAAGTGAGTGGAGGTTCCTGGATAAATATCATTAATTATTATGTTCTGACGGAAGAGGACGTATTCGAATCGTGTCGTTTTGAGAATGTCACGAATATGTTTCGCGGGTATCGGTCGTGATGCCATGCGATTTCAGGATTTGGACACCATCTTGGACTGGCTGGCCGACCGGCCTATCACCTCGATTTGATGTCATTGTGAATCGGTCATGCCTCGACATCAGGTTTGTATGGCAATGCCCACATGCCCAAATAAAAGCAGTAAAAATTCCCCATATTTCTACGTGCCTTGCGGATGTGGGTGTTCATTGCTCGGCCGTTTTCTTTGCTGTTTTTTCAAAGGTAATTGAAGTTGTGTTGATTTATTCGAAGCATCACTTGTAAATATGACAGAAGCTACTTATCAGAACATTAGAAAGCTGTGAAGAGAAAATGCCTGTAAATATCAAGCAACCTGCGGCCAGAGTCAAAATTGAAAATTCGTTCATATTTTGCCCATTTATAAGTATCAGCAAGTAACTAAATGTGATGTAGTTTGTTTTCCCGAAAGATCGCTTAAATTTGGAGAAAATCGAGAATATCTATTATCGCTATCGGCGACTTCAGAACAACCAAGATTCAAGGCGACATGAGCCCTTTTCAAAACTTCGCCTGTATGCATAATGCCATCAATGTTAAGCCCCGGGGGGGAGGCTACTTACGGGGCTTTGACTGTGAGGTCTGTCCCCAGGGTGGGGATTTTGATCGTACGACATATCCCCAGGGTGGGGAATTTGACATGACCACCATCTTGGATAATGAAGAGGGCTTGGAAAAATCTTGTTCCCAAGGCTTTTGCCTTCCCAAGTAGTGAGGGAAAGGCCCTGGGAAACTTGGTTGCTTGAAAATAACTCCGCCATTTTTTGAAAATACCCGGAAGGCGTTCGAATGAACTTCCCACGTTCCTGAGAGGTGGCTGAACGAAAGGTGAATGGTACATACTTTGCACTCTTATTGTGAGCAGCAAGGTCTAAAGGGTATTATTCTGGCCACTTTACTCGCCCCAGAATGGGAGCTTTTGACACTTTTGGCCAATTATGTTGTCCCCGTGGAATGCCGAAGCCATAACACGTCTTAAAACCGGTCGGGTGTATTTTTTTTTTGTTGTTGGTAGTCACAAATGTGCATACCCCACGGATATTGAATTAAGCTCCGATCGGGTAAATTTACTTTTATACCCTTCAGTATTACCAAGCTTCCCTGCCGCGAGCGCGTTAGACCACTCCGCCACCGTGACGCACTCCATTATCATGGTGAAAGCAGAAATTTCTTGTCGAATCTTTCCGCCTGCCATGACACAGTATTCAGCTATTCGATAAAGTGGACAGATAATTTTTCTTTGAGAAAGGCAAGCTTTAAAGGTAAGGAGAATTTTATGAGTTATTTCTAGATCTTGCTTCTTTCTTGTGTGTTCCACTGTTTTGCATAGAACGAATACTCCAATATTTCTTGGGAACCAGTTTTTTCAGCCGTTTCGACGTAGAAAGAAAATAAGAAAATAGCTTTCAACGGCAAACAAAATAAAAAATGAATTCAAGTAAGCTATCGCCGTCACGGGGACTTCGCAGCAGTCCCCCATCCAAGTACTAACCTCATTCGGAGGAGCATCATGTATCTTTTTAAACTTTATGACACTTGAAAGAAAAAAAAGCCAACTAACAAAAACCCAGTGTCTTAGTTTCAGTTATGGGAAAAAACACTGTCAAGTTACTGCATTACCACATGTACGCAATGCGTTCCTGCTTTGAAAAACATTCCGTATCCCTGCAATTATCCTCCCCCCCTCCCCTCCCCTCCCCCCTTCCCCCCAAAGTCAAAATCCCGTACCCCCACCACTTTTTTCACCTAAATATTCCGTATCCTGATCGTCTCTCGGCCTTTTGCCTAAGATTAGTTTCTCGGATAAGGGATACGGTCAAGTACCATTGCACTACATACGGTGCTTTTTTCAGTGCAGTCAGGGCAGGCACAGAACAGTTTCGGCTGGTTGTCTGATCTCTCGAGAAGCGATCACAAGGGTTTTTTGGTTTCGTTTTCGATATTTTTTTGTTCAGCTCGATTGTAGAATCATGACGAACTTTTGTAGTTTCTGAGAACTATTTACTACTTGTAGCTTTTGTTGAGTTTTGAATCGATGATAGAGAGAGTTTTGTCGATTTGAACCCGGACTGGACTACTGGAATTGAGCTTTTTTTTTTAACGAGATTTCAAGTTATTGTGGAACGTTTGGTACCAAGTTATTCTAATACTGAAATCAAGACTATGGAATTGTAAGATTAAAGTTTGGACTGGACTATAGAACACGCAATTACGGAATATTAGATTTTTGAGCATTAAGAGAAATGGAGTACAGATGTTGTCTTGTTGTCTTCGCCACTAACGGGAGATTTAAACAGTTTTCACGGAACAAGTCTCTTTTTGTCTTCGCCACGGCAGGAACTAAACCAGGATTACGGAACTGGACTTCAAATACAGGGCCCGGGTGTTTGAAAGCCGATTACCTTACTCCAGAATTCGCGCAAACTTTTGTTTCATCTTTTCAACTTTTTGATGAAAGTTTGCTCTGCTTATTTTTGTTTTTCAAGATTGACTTCTTTTAATGTAAAGTTTTACCGAATATCAGCCTTGAACAGCATTTGGGAGTAGAGAATAAAACTCCCTTGTTAATTTTTATCGTGAGATTAGCGTTAATCGGCTTTTGAAAAACTGCCCTAGGATAATAAGCTGTTGAACTGTGATTTTTAATAAGTTTTTTTGGATAATTTAAGGCTGATCTTATAGCTATAATGATGTATAAAGAGAAAGAAAACTATTGCCTAGTTATGAAGTGGATATCTTTAAATAAAATGAAGCCAGATATCAGTTTCTTAATGAAAATGATTTTAAGCTACCAAGATTTCAATCTGTTAGATATGCAAAGCACTCTTTGCGATACCAGGGTCCATATTTGTGGTCCAAAGATCGCGTGCTGATAAATATAGCAATAACTTGAATCTTTTCATCAAAAAAATAAGACAAAAGAGACTTAGCTAACTGGCTTGACGACAGTTGTGAAGATTGTCATTTATGTGATTTTAATTTTTAATCTCATACGATGTAGGTTTTAATTAATATTCATAATTTTAATAATATTCGCTATATTTATCTGCACGAGGCTATTAACTTAAGAAATTTGGTGAAAATTGTCATTTATGTCACTTTGATTTTAATCTTATAAGATATAGGTTTTAATAAATTCATAGGCTATTAACTTAAGGAAATTTTTAATATGTATATATTTATTTGCTTTATCGTAATGTCTCCAATTAGCCACCAAGCTAAATACTCAAGACACTTGAATAAAAGTTTTGTTGTTGTTGTTGTTGTTGTTATCTTGTAATTTTTGGATGAACGGAGATAAGGAAGCAAGTAAAACTGTACGATTTGAATAAAGTCTCCTTCAAAAATAATAAATAAAAAAAATATGCACTAACCTGATAACCCGCTAATGGGGCTTCGTTGTTTGCATTTGCAAATTTAGTAACATTGATAATGAGTTTTTATAACAAACAACTTCAAGTTATATTACAGATTTATCTTTCTGGTAATCTCTCACCATTTTCCGAAGTTTACCTGTAGTTGAAGTTCACTTGTGTTAACTGTTTGCGCATTCCACGGATACGCCCTTGTAGGCGTCTTGTTAACATTGTTGAAATTGTCCAACCAAATAATGAGAAAAATGTCATCTTGGGCTGTTTATACAAACTCCCTAATGTTCAGACTGAAATCTTTAATGATGAAATTAAACAAGTCCTTGCTAAAATTTGCTTTGAGAATAAATTATGTTTCCTTTTTGGTGACTTTAACATCAATATCCTTAATGCTGACTCACATGTCCCTACTAATGATTTCATTAATCTCATGTATTCCAATGGTTTCTATCCTCTTATCTCTAAACCTACAAGGATTACGTCTCATTCAGCTACTTTGATCGATACCATCTTCTCCAATGACCTTGACAATCACAATTTAGTGGTATCCTTTGGTCTGACATTTCTGATCACTTACCTATATTTCAGATCACTAATTGTTCCCTTAAACCTAAAACTAAATCTTCAGTTTATCATAAACGTCTTGTAACTACTGATAACATCTTTGTTCTATTAATTGGGATTTCTCACAATCTTCCTCTTCAAATGCATTGTACAATTCTTTTATGGACTGTCTTTATCCAATCTATGAAACATGCTGTCCTGTTAAGATTATCACTGTCAAAGAAAATTCAAAAGCCAAACCTTGGTTTACCTCAGGGCTCCAAAACTCCTGTCGTAGGAAGTACGCTCTCTATAAACAATATTGTGTTAATCCTACACAAGCTAACAAAGCTATATATACCAAATTCCGTAACAAATACAACTATCTAAATCAAACTATGTAGGAAAAAGTACTGCCATGATAAATTGTCTTCTATAGGTTCATCACTAAAACAAACCTGGTCCTTAATTAAATCCGTCATCTCTTCTAAACATTCCAGTTATGGGCC
>NC_090871.1:31763392-31780892 GCF_036669935.1 Montipora foliosa | reverse complement strand
AAGCTTGCAAAAACGTCTCGATTTTCTTTGTTCAAGCAACCTCAAAATTCTTCGACTGTTAAAGTAAACCATCAAGAGGAAATGTTCCGTGCTTCATCATCATGAAAAGAGAAGTAAAAACTCGTTAACGTCCGTTCTCTCACGAAAATGCATTGTAGCGGAGCTCCGAGCGCGCGGAGCACCAAAGTTAAGAAAATATGGTAACCCAACGATGCGAGAAATTTTGATTTCATATTATTTTCCTCCCAGTAACCGGACTGAAGTGTTGACATTGCAAAATTTCCAGCCCACCTACCGAGATTCCGATTAGAAAAACCAAGACAGCCTGCCCTCTCACATGAACGTATCGAAATAGGACAAAGGATTTAGAGGTGAGGCAAGATCTCGGAAACCGGGCGCATATGAAGAGGTCCTTAGTCATATATTTTTGTCCATCCTTTATCATCCACTCAAGAATAGACCACCTTTTGTGAAGTCTGTGTACACGGTGAAGGGATAAAGTTTCGTTGTATGGATTACTGGGACACGTCAGGTTCAAATTCGCTTTTTGACCAAACTTTGATTTCAGTTCATTTCTTGCCCTCTGGGGTTCGAGCAAGTTCTGCGAAGAGAGACCTACGCACAAAAGGTTTCATTCTGTCGTTCATTTGTCATTAACGGCAAACACGGCGCATTAAAAATTGCCCTCCAGTGTCTTGTAAGATGAGGAAAGGCCCATAACATCGTTTTTCGCCTTAAATAACAGGCTGCCTTTTCTCTCTATTGACTATGCCCAGTTTTAGTCAGTTTTTTCCTTTACTTTAATGAAAATTAGATTATCTTCATGAAATATTGGCGTGGTGATGTTGGCTCGGACTATTTTCTCCCCTCCGTGCCTTTGAAAAGGACATGTTATTTTCTTCAACCCACCCGCATAACCTGCTTACACGCTTTGTTAGCTTGCAAATCAGTTTCCCAAAACAAAAATATGACAAATATGAAAACGATCCGGTCTCTTGTTATGAAAATAAAAGGATACAAATGTCACGCTTGGTCAGTGGCCTGGCTAAAGAAATGAGGAGCAGAAACGTCCTTTTGCCTGCCTGGGCTATTAATATTAGTGCATTGACAACATGTGTATTTGTTTTGCTTTATTTGGGATCACAAACAAAAGTCATGCAACACAGAAGAGGCACAGACGAATTTAGCGACGATCAGCAAGTCGTGGACGTAAAGTACATTGAATTTTTCTCTATTAGGTGAGGGAACGTATAATTTATATATTTGCCCGTGTAGTTTCAACTGCTCAACAGCTACTCTAGTTTTGCTTTACCGTGATTTGCCATCAAGGCACAAAGTCGTTCAAATCTCGCGCGATTCAGACAGTGACACCGAATGAGCAATGGATGGCTTTACATCAATTCAGCCATGCAAATCAGTGAGCACCTTCTCGATTTCCTCGTTTTGTTTTTTTTTTTCTTTTTCTTATACTGAGTTAATGCAGTATCAAAACTAACGTGCTCTTTGTCAGCTATGATCCCACGTTATGTCCAGGCTAATTATGGGCCAAACCTAATTTCATGCAGACTTCTCTGGTGCCTTATTTCCCCTGTTTAGCCAAACTGAGAAATCCTGTAAATGAATTAGGCTTCTCAAAGCACGTTCACAAATATCCAGTTCAATAAGTAAAATTCTTTCTCCTAAATCTTTATTTTGTTCCATTCTTACATGTCGAAAGGTTTTCAGTTGTACCAAATTTTATCAAATACAACTGTTTTGTCTGACACCAGATGAAAATTTCCTTTGCGTTATATATCTTCTAAGCTCTTATTGTTGCAGGTGTTTATAATATAACGCTTATCAGCTTTTTAAATTAATTATTTGTCTATCATTTGCGAGGGGATCCTATAAAACAGTTTTATTGACTTCACTGCAAGCCGTTAACCTTGTAACCATGTAAACAAATCTTAAGGCAGTAATTTGCTTTAGCGAAGACTTGTAAAATTTTGACAAAATATTCCTAAGGCATTAGTTGAAATTGGAATAGACAGTGCTGAAACCAGGAAACTACAGGAGAAAAAGAATCATTTTTTCTTTAAAATTCTAAGCCTTAACCCCGCCCCGCCGCGACAACGGTTAAGCAAGAAATTAAAAAAAAATTAAAAGATCTATATTTTTTAAATTGAAATGCCATTTCAATTTAACACCTACGTTGATAATCTCGTCTAGACCTTTACAACTTGTTTATTTGGACAAGAAGGGATATAGGTTAGCACTTGACTCCACCGACGAATCCAGCTTTATCGAGGCCAGAAATGGTGCCATTGGTAGTTTTTCAGAGGAAAAGACACAAGACACATCATCAAATACCAACAGTGTGGGTGCATCCATGAGCAGACCATCTAACGATGGATCTATGAATGTTTACGAAGAAAATGACTTAAAAGGCGACGCTGAGCGAGATGAAAGCATTGATTACAATATGGGATGGGAGCAGTTCCCCGAGGAACCCAAAAGGTAAAGAACATCTTCAACGTTATTATTATTATTCTACACACGCGTAACCTACACACTCTATAACTAAGAAACAAGCGTCAGCTAAATGAATTGCTATCAAAAGTAGCGCGCGCAATACACCGGAAGTGAAAATACGGCGTAAAACAGCACGAACCGGAAATAAAAGCTGCGGGAAAAAAAATTATTTATCTCGAAATTTTGCTCGGTGACCTATCTTGATTTTTTGCATGCACGTATCATTCCAGATGGCACTTCAAATAAAAAAGTTTCGGGGGAAAGTTATTTAGTACAATTTTCTGTAAACTATAAAACGTTTTTTTCCGATGTATCTTAAATTCTACTGGATAACTTTTTGTCATACTCTCTAAGATATTAAAGAATTTAGGGAAATTTCCAACAAAGAAATAAAAACGGTAAGTCAACAATTTAGTTTTTCAGATAATTTTCGAAAACTGAAATTTAGAGGGCCTTTTTGTAGACCTGGCCTGTTGCCATGGTAACGGGTATGAAAAGATATTTATAGTTTGCCTACACTATGAAATATCCTTTTTTGGTATCTTTCATCGTTTCACAAACACTATAGCAACGAAAAACCCTTTCGAGCCTCATTAAGGTGGAAAGGGTACAAAGGAGTGAGAGAAAATAAATGCGCAGCAGAAATTGGAATCACTAGGAAGCCTTCAATGCATGAAGATAGCATTATATTGTCACTATCATAAATAATTCATGATTAATTTATCAAGCCAACGAAATAGTTACTTGATTTATGAGGAACAAAACTAGAAAAAATATTTATACATAGCTAGATTTTTTTCTTAGTTCAAGGACTGGATTGCATAACTGCTGAACAATTAATTTAAGATTCTTAGGAGCGTAACAGATCAGATCTCGTAACTTACAAGTGATTGGCTTGCTAACCAAACTAAAATCTCAATACTGAGCAACCCGGAGATCACAATTTAGAGTTTAAAACATAGAGGTTGTTACAACATGAAATAAAAACCAGCTTACGGAAGCCTCAACTCCAACCCCGATTTTGCGCTGACTTAAGCTTCATCCAAATCTCTCTGCACTTTCCTTATGCTAAACTGTCATTCATCACTGATTCTCACTGGTAAGACAACGATTAAAATGGATTATAATGAGAGATATCTGACTTATCAAATTTCATAACCTTTGTCTTTTCTTTTCCATTTTATTACCATTTTTATAGGATTCCTTGTAGTTCAAAACGTCCAATGCAAAACGTGGTGTTCTTAAGAACACATCGATCTGGTAGTAGAACAATAGCCAATATTATGTATAGATACGGTGATTTAAATGACCTGGAGTTTGCGCTTCCAAAGCAGAAAAGCTACGACTTCTATTGGCCACTTCTCTTTAATCCAAGCTTTGTGGACAAGAAGTACCTTGACGTGACGCCACCAAACTTACTTATTAACGCAAGATATAGTCCAGATACAATGACATCCTTCATGTCTAAGGTATGGCTAATTGCGCTATTTTTAATTTCGTGGTAATTTACTAATATATTTTGCCTAGAACGATACCGACAGTACAGACGCGAAATTGCTTTAATTAAATTTGATCTCCCTTGTGATGCATCTACTTCAGAGAGACACAATGGAATAAATCTGGGATCTTCTTAGCTACCTCTCATTGCAATAGGCCTTTTCGCAAAAACGACGGCCATTTTGATTTTTATTGTTTCGAAAGACATTGTGGAATGCTCAGGGGGCAAAATAACATGTGGACGCTCCAGCCACTCGCCCGCTGTCCTTTTGGTATGCAATTTTATGGCACTCTGAATTACTGTGTTAGATACAAATTACAATTTCATATTAAATCTTAGTCATTTCTAACTCCTTGAAAAGAAGAAATGACCGTTTAAAAATCTTTTCAGCATGAATGCCTTGCGAGTAAAAACCCTTAAAGTCCCTAAAGAGAATAGTTTGATTCTGAATCCACTGATAAATTCAGCCTGTCGCAGATTAAGTTAGTCAGGCATTGCTCCCTTTGAAACAGCATAAAAAATGATTTGTTTTTGCGCGTTTCTCCTCTGTTAAAACACTCCTGCCTCTAAAATTAGAGACTAATACAAGACCACGATATATTTTTCTTGCAGGATTCCTTTTTTGTTGCTATCATTCGAAAGCCTTCAAGTCATTTTGAATCTGTTTTTAATGGATATCAAATAGACACAGTATTGGGCATGCACAACTTTACTGACCCACTCGACGAGTTTCTGAACAAACCAAGACAGTATCTTCTGCAGTATCTCAAGGAAAAGCCACGATTTGACATGAACCTTAACATGGTCAAGAACGGTAATTTCGTGTGTGTTTTTTGTGATTCACTTTGCAGCTATTTTTTTAACATCTTTGTCGAATGAAAGAACTGAGCGATCCTCGCATTTAGCTGGACAATTTAAGCAATTGTCGCTAGTTATAGATACCTGAAAAATTCAGGTGGCTCCAAAGGGATACGAACCCATGACCTCTGCGCCCGATGCAATGCTCTACCAACTAAGCTATGAAGATTTATGAGAGACCTGAGTAATCCACGCACTTAGCTGTCATTTCAGGTATAGCTCCAATGCGATTCGAACCCATGACCTCTGCGATGCCGAAGCAATGCTCTCACCAACTGAGCTATGAAAGCCACACAGGTGGTAAAGCATTTCATCTGAATTCAGGTGTCTATAAAGCGACAATTGCTTCAATTGTCCAGCTGAGTTCGAGGATCACTCAGTACTCGCATTCGTCTATATAACTCGCACTTCAAATATACATTCATTTCAGTTCAAATTCTTTGTCTTCACACTAGAAAAGAAACTCAAAGAGCAGAGAATAGAGAGCATTTATCTGCTGTCTTATAATATGCTGCTTTACATGAATTCCTTGTTTAAACATCCCAAACTGTAATTGTCTTGCATTCCAAACATTACATTCCTAGTTGCCTTACATTGCAAAGGAGGCTGTTCCGTGACGTACCCCCGCTGTAGTTAAGGCAATATTGGAACTGATTTGTGTACCAGTGATAATGAACCATTTAGTTTGTTCACGGAGTTCATCGTACTTCCAACGTAGAACTCAACTGAATGACCCGAAGTGAACTTGTGCAGACACTTATAAGAACCATGATCAATATCATTGCTGGCTTTCTGGATTTCATGCCGACGGTCAAGAATTTTCCATCCCAGACCCTCGAACAATTCACGGTGTAGAAACGTCATCATAGTTTGAAAACGGCAGAAGACGAGCTGCTCTGTTTTGCAAGTTTTTGTCTTCTTGTCTAGGAATAATCCCATAAGTTCCCTAAACAGTGTTGTAGTAATCAAAATGAGGTTTGTTGTTGGCAATCCCTCGTAACGAGTAAGATGTCCACTTGGCAGTGATTGAATTAAATTAAATTAAATAAGTTAACATGCGTTCGCCGGTGACTATACAGTCCGATTCGGGATGAGCAAATTCTCTGACAGACTGGACATCTGAATTCAGTAGAGGTTGGAACTGCGCTGGCATCTCGTTGTCTCTCTTTTCTCGCTAAGCGGAGTCTATCACTGTGTTCCTTCCTCTGTTGCTCACTGTGCGCCACACCAGTATGGATAGCACTTCTCCAGCTAGGCCGGTCATGGGCTAATTGCTCCCAGTTCACGGGGTTGATACCGCACTGTTTCAGGTTGTGTTTAAGGCTATCCTTGAAGTGTTTTCGTTGCCCCCCTTGGTTACGTCTCCCATTGGTCAGTTCACCGTACAGTATCTTCTTTGGGAGTCTGGACGAAGGCATACGGACAACGAAGTTGGTTCTTGATAATATAGGGCTCAATACTTGTGACATTTGCCTCTTCCAAAACACTGCTGTTTGTTCTTCTGTCTTGCCACTTGATGTTGGGAATACGGCGAAGGCAACGTTGATGATACCTTTCAAGACTTTTGAGATGGCGGCTATAGGTTGTCCAAGCTTCTGAGCCATAGAGCAGGGTTGGTAATATTATGGCTTTGTATAACTTTATCTTGGTGTTGGTGTAGATAATTCTGTTATCAAACACCCTGTCTCTGAGGCTTCCGAAGGCAGCGCTAGCTGATTTTAGACGAGCTTGAGTTTCAACATCCAGATCTGCCTTGCATGACAGGCAACTACCAAGATATGTGAAATGATCAAAAGAGCTAAGGCATTGGTCTCCAACTGTGATCCTTGGCTGTTTTCACGCGTGTGTGTGGTCAGGTGATGGTTGGAAAAGAACTTGAGTCTTCCGAGCATTAAGTGTAAGGCCCAGCGCATCGTAGGCATAACCGAAGGCATCCACAGCTGCTTGAAGGTCTATGTGGGTCACTAGGGCATTGTCGTCAGCATATTGGAGCTCAAGTATAGTCATGTGGGTGGTTAATGCCATCTATCCTTAACTGCATATCTATACCACGAGGTAATTTCTCCGAAGTCAAGTGTAGCACTGCTGAGATGAAAATCGAGAAGAGTGTTTGAGCTGTGACACATCCCTGCTTGACTCCAGTCTTCACTTCAAAACTTTCGGTAGACTCACCATAATAAGTACCGATGCAGACATGTTGTCATGCAGCCGTCGGACCATTCTGATATATTTCTCTGGGCATCCGATTTTAGAGAGCACTTTCCACAGACGAGTGTTGGCCGATGTACGGAGTCAAACGCTTTAGTCATATCAATGAAAGCCATATAACGGTCTTTATGCTGTTCCCTGCACTTTTCCTGAATCTGTCGTGCTGAGAAAATCATGTCAACAGTCCCTCGTGCTGGTCTGAAACCACATTGGGACTCTGGAAGGGCTTCTTGGCAATGGGGGAGAGGCGGCATGCAAGGACGCGAGCAAAGATCTTCCCAGCAATAGAAAGCAAGGATATACCTCGATACTTTCCACGGTTTACTTATCGCCTTTCTTGAAAATGGAGGCAATCAGAGCATCTCGAAGATCGCTGGGAATTACTTCCTCGTCCCAGATTCGCGTAAAGAGAACATACAGTTTTTCAATGAGAGCTGAGCCAGCAGCCTTTTATACTTCGGTAGGGATACCATCAGGACCAACAGCTTTGCCTTTCTTCATAGCCCCTGTACATGTAGCTGTGGTAATCTCCTCCAGAGTCAGTGGTCCGTCAAGATGGCTTTTTACTGAAAGTTGAGGCAAATTCGTTATTGCGTCATTGTTCACCGAGGGGGTCTGATTCAGCAACTCACAGAAATGTTCTTTCCATCTGTCGCGAATGCCAGTCAAGTCCTTGCCTACAACCAGCCTAACACCGAGGGATGTTGGCCCATAGATCTTGTTGGTGGCTGCAAAGAAGTCTTTGCTGTTATCACTATCGGATAGAGCTTGAATCTCCTGTGCTTTTTGAACCCACCAATTATTTTCCATCTCACGAACCTGACGCTGGACTTTGGATCTCACTTCGTGGTATTGCTGTTTCTTTACAGCATTTCTGATGTCATCCGGCCAAATAGAAAATCTTCTGCGTTTGTCAGCAATCATCTGCTCTATCTCTAGCAGGTAATCCGTGACCTGACCTGACAGCTAAAAAAAATTGGTTTAATTCCTGCTTGATACTTAAGATTGGAAATCAAGGGAAACCAGGTGCCTGCCTCGTGCCTGCCTTGTGCCTGCCTCGCTTTAAACCCCTAATACTATACAGGATTCATGGTAATTTACTATACCGACAGTACAGACGCAAAATTGCTTTAATTAAGTTTGATCCCCTTGCCATGCATCTACTTCAGAGAGACACAATGGAATAGATCTGGGATCTTCTTAGCTACCACTCATCGCATGAGGCCTTTTCGCAAAAACGGCGGCCATTTTGATTTCTATTGTTTCGAAAGACATTGTGGGATGCTCAGGGGGCAAACTAATATGTGTTTGTCCCCTGGGAATCCCATAATAGTTATTTGAAACAATAGAAATCAAAATGGCCGCCATATCAGCAAAATTGTTGGTGAAGTAGTGAGATCTCTGTCTTGATCCTATTTGCACGAACTCGGCTTTCGTCATACTGTTTCTAATGTTGATTGGTAAGTTGACTGGCTATTAGCAAGTAGTGAACATTTCAAAGGTCCTCATTCAGACATGGCTGAATGATGCTTCCACTGTCAGCCCCATACCTCAGATGGCCCGGTGTACATACTCTGTTCAAGATTACAAAAACAACTTGTTTCTCGTTAATATATACTGAAAACAACAGTGGGCCAAGGATGGGCCCATCACATCCCAGAAAAAAACAGCCGATAGTGAACTGTTCAATGAGCAAAGTTGTGTGCGGGATTTCTAAGAAGAAAGTCTCACAATAAATTTGAGTGCCTGCACTAAGGATAGAAAATTTTGGTTTTATCAAGCGACGTATTGATAAAATGGAATCGATGAATGAATCAATAAACATAAATTGGTAACAGTTAGTTGGAGGGTTGGTGTTTAGAGCATAAGCCCTTTGCAGAGACTGTTAGCAGTTCTTTTTGTATCAGTCGACCAAGGAGTTCTTTTGGTCAATCATGTTCTGTCACGCAACCGAGAGAAGCGGGCAAAACAGCAAAGCAGGGGAGTGGGAGAGCATCAACCTGCCGTTTTTGCTAAATCTCTTCAATGATTTGAAGCAAGAGAATATGATGAAAAACAGCGAATTCATATGCCTTATGATAATGATCATAAGAGCGTCCCTATATGCACAAAATCCTTCAACCTTTGTGCGTATCGTTCTATCTTTAAAAATAAATCTTCAACAGGAGATTCGCATTTACATTAATTTTCACAATTTTTAGACATTGTTTTTGCTATTTTTGGCTTTTTTTGACAATACCTTTATTCTGATTGGCCATTCTAAACAGTGCGTGCATTCTAAGAATAGAAAGATACCCAAAAAGATTGACTCATAGAGCTTGTATGGGGGAGGCAGGCTACTACTCATGAACTCATGTCTGAAATCAAAAAAAATTGAAAGGGAGAGGGGGTGTAAGAATATTGGCCGGCATATGTGAATTTCACAAAAATTAATTTTTAGATTGAAAGTCTGTTTCCTGAGACGTCCCTGACATCCGAATTTATCCGGCATTGTCCAAGGACTTTCGGAGTCGTATTCTTCATCCAACAAGCAATTAGATTTACAAGATATTGTGGAATCTCCCACTATGGGTTTTGAGGCAATATGTACCAATTTCCTTCTTTCTGAAAGTCGTTTTCGTCAAACCCTAATTCCACCTCAAACGCCATTTTGAATTCTTCTGACTTTGCGGACGTCTCGCGAAACAGACTTCCGATTTCGTGACATCTTGGAATAACTTAACTGAAATTACAAATCCGAAGGGCTAGACTGGGCGACTCCCTCTCTGTCTCCAAGATTTCTCTTCCCGAAATCTATTTTTAGGAGGCGCCCGTTGCCACTTTGACACAGCCTGACCTATGAGTTGTCGTGTTTGAAATAACCACGCAGAATGACACGGAACTAATAATAGATGTCAGATAAGCACCCTACGTCCTAAGATAAATTTCCCATAATTTGCAACATGAAGCTTGCGGAAACCAGGAAGGAAAACAAAACAGGGCAACATCATTTCCAAGCCTCACTCGACCGTGCGTCAGTTTTGATTGGGACTGCTAACAGTCTACCCTTCGTACCATTTTCACGATATTTGGCTCTCTGATCGATGACAATGATGCAGCAACCCACGTTCTTTAGAAACCAATTTGTTTTTTCTTTGTTGTTGTTGTTGTTTTTGCTCTACAGATATGTTGTATAGGAATTGTCATCCTATATGGTGCTCTCGGTGTAAATAGCTTTTTGTTTTTCAAACCTTGTTTCCACGTGAGCTTTTGATATTTTTTACATTAGGACAAATTACGACATAAGTCAGATAAATACATAAAAATTTCCAATTCAACTATTTTCTAGAAACTTCTGTTCTCGGTGTTTGCTCGAGTCACTAGACTGAACTCGACTCGGCGCAATGTCAACTAATGTGTGGCCCTTTCCTAGTTTTACTGCTAAGCTTTTCTCATCTAATCCAAACTGGACGCGAATATCACTGTTTTAAACTAAAAGTCACTCCAGGCGAACAACGCTTTTAATATCAATTCGCCTTCCATCTCACCCACTGCACAAGCTGTTCTACGGCTTCTCTCTCTCCGGTCCATGACCACATTTTAGTCCTTGACAAACTTTCTCCTTCAATATCGACTTCTAAACATAATCGGATTGAGTATATACTAATGAAATTACTTTTACAAATTGAACTCGTTTCATCTCTCCCTTAACAGGACAAATATTTGACCTCGGCCTTCAGCATAAATATTACAATGACCCCCCGATGATCGAGAGGCACATCAACGATTTGGCGGAGAAGATAGATTTAGTTCTTATCATGGAATATTTTGACGAGTCACTTGTTCTTTTGAAAAGGGAACTGTGCTGGGATTTGGACGATGTCGTATATTTTAAACTAAACCAGAGATCACAGGAATACAAGCAATTGGAATTAACTACTCAGCAAGAGGTATGAAAATATCGACTTGTTATGATCAAATCCTGTAGAAAATTAGTAAGCTGTTGTTCTCTATCTCATACGAGAGATGTTGTTTTCCCTGGCTTCGGTATGTCTCCTTTTGAAAAAGAAGGAAATGTACCTTCGGAAGTGGGGAGTATTCCTTCGTCAGTGTTGCACCATATTTGCGTTGGACTATCTTTCAATGAAACACGTGAAGAACAGTTAGCGTCTTTCTGCTACTTGCCATTTGAAATACGTCACAATTCCATGCGTGTTTCCTCTTAGTTCTTTCCGAATTGCGTCAAACCACTAAAGAGATTATTCCTTTTGTAACTTGTGCCTCTTTGTGTAGCCTGCGAACGCACACGTATTGCGGGCGGTCGTTTCTCTCCCCGAAAAATACCCACCGGAAAAACGTATGCGTTCGCAGTCTTAGAATTGAGTTTCCGCTCAATTCTTATTCAGGAAGATTTGCTGCCAGCTAAAATAAGAGATGATTTCGTTTGGGAAAAAATGGAAGTAAACGTTTGAAAAATCCGGTTTGTCCGGGAATGATCATGAAACCATTACCATATACAATTCTCCAAGTGAATGTAGCCACTCGGGCGCGGAAAAGAAAAAAAGGGGCATGGACACGCGATCAACCTGAACTTGTTTGTTTGTAAGAGCCAGGCGCTATCGCCGTATGGGGACTGGATCTAGTTGAATAAATAGACTGTGTTAGCACATGAAAGTACTGTAGTTTTTGAATTTTGAACCGGGCTTTCGAACAGAATTTCTCGCGCCCTGGAATATCCACGGGAAATGGATGGGAGGTAAGACCACAAATTCCTTCTCCTTGTCAAAAATTAAATACGTTTTATAGTGATCAATCTCTTGTCACCAGACGCATTTATCAATGTTGGAGAAATGAAAATCTGAAACATGTTATAGGACTGGTACAAGTATTAGTAAATATACAACTGAATATTAAAGCAGCAATGAAAGAATGATGGGGTTGGCTTTGTCACAAGGAATTCCCTCCGACAACCAGGAACGGTCGAAACGTCAGCTCCGATCTTTCCTAGGGTTCCCAGGGTGGTTCATTTTATCTTTATCCACTCCAAATTCAAAGCCAAATTCTCGTAACGCATAATACATAAGTAACATTTGGTTCATCCCTTCCTCCATACCTTATTTTGTCTCACTTCAAGTTAATTTCTAGACCTTAGCCCACCATTTTTTCTTTTTATTGAGTTTTATGTAAAGAAGGTAATTATGATTATTCGTTATTTGGATTAACACATCTTGGTTACATACCCACCATATATAAGAGTTACCAGATGTTATTTCTTGACGAACAACTAACCCTTGCTTAATTCTCTTCATGACTTAGATGAAGATAAATGGCTGGAACAGTGCTGATGCTGCTCTGTATGAATTTTTTAACAACTCGCTTTGGGACAAAATTGAAAAACAGGATCAAACGTTTTACCAAGAAGTGGCGGAATTACGTAGAAAGGCTAAGAACCTGGAGGAAGATTGCATTCATTCCTACGAAACCAACCTTGATACGGGGGAAATAGAGATCAAGTTTTTGGCAAATATGGCAAATGTTAATAAATATCTGTGTGAGAAAATGATTATGACGGAAGAAAGCTATGTACAATACCTTAAGAAGAAGGTTAACATGAAAATTGATAAACATAATGAGTATCAAAACCAATTGTTTTCTAACACCTCAACATCTAGGGAAGTAAATACGACAAGGATCGTAGACCAGACGTTAAATTTGTAAGACACGCAGTTTGCGGATAAAATAACCTCATCTTTTTTATTTAAATGTATATGTTTACTTATTTATTCGTTTATTTTTTATTATTGTATTAAATAACAGAAGCGTACTTCAGCATATTGTCGACGGCTTAGTCAAACAAAATATCTTTTAGAGCATCAAATAGCATGCAAAGTTGTTTTCGGTAAAAAAGGCTGTTGCTTGACGGACGATAACACGTGACACGTGGATAAGAAGGAAGGATTCCTGACTACTAGATTCACGTGACTAGTCTGCGTAGCAGACGCTGAGAAACAAAGTACTGAGCGAGGTCGCTATATTACTTTACCAAAATTACTTGACATGGTTGGAGTAATTTTAATTCCAAAAAAGGTTCTAGCTATGTTGTAAATCAATTCTTTCTGCCAAACTTCTTGGGAACCACGCTGAGCAACATTTTTTCACCGGAGCCAGGACCATCGGCGAGGTAGTTCAGGTACGGATAAAATTTGACTGATTAAAACAAATTGCGGGCAATGAATGGAAAGCATAACATAAACACTCTGGAGTTGTCGAGCCTTTTCAGTAACAATGTAAGCTTTCCATGTTAATGATGAATTTGGTTACAATTACATCAATGATCATGACTGACGTCAAGATGGTGGTAATCACTGTTATAATCGAAGTGAAGCTTTCACATAGTTGTTCTGATAGTTATAAAATTAACCAATTTATGAATGCCGAAAACATGTGTAATTATTGTTTTCCTTCTCTAGGGTAGATGAATTTTGCCTGTGATTTTTTTTCATTTTCGTTAAGTTCAAAGCAAAAAGTTGTATCATGCCTGGACCTCTTTTTTATTCTGTATGAGAAGAAAACCGATAAATTCTCCTTTAACCACCATCTTGATCGTGCGCACGCCCTTTTGCAGAGACTGCTTAAAATTTTGCAACGGTGAGAAAAAATACAAGAACCAATTTATCCGAGCAATGCCGAAACGTTTCCAATGACTTTTCACCGTCCCTAACCCGTTTGTAAAAAGAGCTGTAAATAGCCTGCGAGATGATAATAAATCAATACCTCTTACTAACTCTTACTAATCTCGTATTCTCGGTCCGGAAATGAACTTACGAACCAAGTTTGTATCCCTTGATTTGTATCCTACGCGCGAAGAGCGCGGGACATAAATCAACGGGAAAAACGAAGATCATTAACCTAAGACATTTGTTACATCTCAAAGGAAATCAGGCGCGCCGGAAAGGAAACTAGTTGAAGTAGGGTCAAACGTTTAACTTCCTCAAATGATTGGAAATTATGCCTGAAAATCCGAAAAACGAATAAAGCTTTTTGAAACAGTAGCAAGATTCAAACCGTTTCACAAGTTTACTTCGCATAGACAACATGAAAAACTTGCTAAGGAAAGTTGCATTAATGCATCAATCAATTCCAGCGGTGCCCATCCGCCCCCCCCCCCCCCCCCGGGCAACCGCGGGGCATTTGCTCAAGTTGTCAGTCCCGGGGGTGGGGCATTCGCAATTTTATCGCGGCCCGGGGGCTGGGCATTAGCCTACCCCGGAGCGACCCCCGGGCATTTGACACACATGTTTTCGAATTAACATGGAAGAGTTTATCGGAAAAGACGAGGCCTTCGTTAAAGACTGGCTTGTCCGTCATGGACGCGAAAAACTTGTGGATGTTTTTAAAGGTATGTTTTCTCAATTTTAGGTATTTCTTCATTTATAATTGTAAGCATATGAATATATAAAAGCGACAAGGTGAATTAATATCACAAAACAATCACTGATGTGAAGACTGCGTAAACACGACTACTTCGCATTTCGCATTCAAAACTAGCCTAGCAATTTTAAATTCATGAAAGTGGAGTTAAAATACAGAAGGTTTGCGAATTCAAATGATGCGATCTTCAAGACCAATCTTGCGAGCCTAAAGGGGCTAGGTCACGCAAGTTTAGGCAATTTCAGCACTGATCGAATGGTCATAGAATTAACTAAAATATCAAAATAACTGTTCAAAACTATAGAAGAACTCTAACAAAACACAGGGAAGCCAAGAAGGGACATGGATGGACAAAACTGGAGAGGATTGAAGTAGATTGAATTTGGGTAAATTTGAAAAACGTCGGCCCACCTTTTTTCAAACTTATATCAATCTATATCAAAATGTCATACAAAGCTGGAAAATCATTCTCAGTTGTTATGTGGCCGTGATTTTGCAAATGGAAGACTCTTGCTCTGCCAATTTGACGTTTAGAGCTCATAATTAACAAAATGAAACAAAATTACCCAAAATAGCGTGACCTAGCCCCTTTAAAATGCGATTCATCATCATTTAAAATGTCTTGATTCTTCACAGCGACAAGGTGAACTGTATTTGGTTTATCAAAAAACGATCACTGACGTGAACACGGCTATTTCGATCCCAGGGGCGGGGCATTTGCCCTCTTTCTTCGTCCCCACCCCGGGGCATTTAGACAGCTTATGTGTCCCCACCTAATGCCCAGGGGTTAGCCCGGGGGTGGGGGGGCATGGGCATTGCTGGAATTGACTGATGCATAACATTTCAAACTTATGGCCTGCTAAATTAGCCAATCATAGTGCGCGGACTATCTGTGAGATATCCTAATTTATCTAAATGCTCACATTCAACTAACGTTAAGAGAAATTACTTCTTTTCCTACTGAGCGTTTTTATCTAGTTCTTCTATTTTCTTTCGAAGCAGCAGTCTCCGTTTCTCGATCCTACTTGATTTAATTCGCATCGTCTGCATAGCAATGTCCGTTTTCTCTGTGTGATCTTGATCCTGTGACATGTTGGACTTGTGATCACTCATGATGCTTGCTGGTGACCTTGAGATTTTATTTGGGGCTGACAGGCTGATAAGCCGGAATCGACTGAGAGACTGCGTTCTACGAAGCCGTTGATTATCAACAACCTTTTCCACTGAAATCTTGCAAGAGAACAATTCAAAGAAGTTGTTCGTGAAGATAAATAAAGGTTTAAAGACGCTGTTACACTGTGCAATTTTTCGTGCAACGTATCTCGCAAAGCCGTTTCTACAAAGTCACGTTCCAACATAACAAAACAAGTTGTTTTACGGTTGTTACACTGAGCAACGTTTCATGCAACTTTTCTCGTTTTGATGATCAAATGAGGTTAAAGGAACTTAACATTTTCATTGGTTGGTACCGCAGACCGTTGCGACACAAGGACAGATGTTACATTGTGCAATGCTAAAAAAATACATTGCAACCACTGCAGAAAGTAAGGCTCAATTCTACTTTCAGCGACATTTTCTGCAACTGGTCTCGCAATGTTTTTGGCCGTTGCAAGATAGGTCACATTAGGCAATGATTCGTGCAATGGCGTTGCGAGACAAGTTGCACGAAAAATTGCACAGTGTATTACTCCAGGGGCACCCAACGAATCTGTTCCTCACATTATCTGTTCCCCAGAGGAATCTTGCTGGCTGGCAAAAATACAGGTGTTTCGATAAGCTGGCTGGGAAATTTTGTTATTGATAGAGGTTTTGCCTGGGAATTACTGACTTTTTCTAGCATTTCAATCCGAGCTGGCTGTAGAAACTCTGAAGACTAAGGACGTCTAAAAAAAAAAGAACCCCTTCCCTCTCTTAGAGAGTAGTCACAAACATACCACGGCTGGTCAGAGTGATTGCGCTTGCGGAAAAAAACCTGTTTTGTCCCGGTTTTGTCGCTTTTGTTCGGTCGTTTTGGATCGAGGGATTTGAAAGCGCGCGGAATTCCTGGCTGGGAAATAAATTTGATCAGCTGGCTGGGAAACCAACCAATTTTATCTAGCTGGCTGGGAAAATTCTTGTGTATCTTGCTGGGAAAGAGGAACAGATAATGTTTTCCCAGCAACACTGAAAAATACCTGAAAATGCCTTAATAGCATTTATTTTCATTAACTGGGGTATAATAATACATTTTACAACAAATTGGTCGTTGGGTGCCCCTGTTACTCTTAGACAGAATGGTTAAGGTGCAATTAAAGTAGCTTACAGAGACAAGCATTTCTTAACAAGCTCATCAGTTCTGCAAACTGAAAGATGCTTTTTTTCTGCACTAAACTGAACTGTAGAACAAATGTGCAGAGCGAACTTAAAGGTGTCGTAGTCTTAAGGTTGTTACTAGCATTGAAAGGCGCGGGCAGTCGCAAACTCTATACGCTGCGGACCAAAGACGAGACCTGAGAAGATGCACTGCTAACGACTAAACTTTGGTCTTCACCAGATTCAGTTCCTTTTCTAATCCTGCGAAGACTTTAAACAGAAGAATCTCGAGGTCACACTGAACAATGGCCAAATGCAATGATAATAAAACATCAAATTAAATTCTTTGAATTTCGCGCGTGTGAAGAGTACATTTGGAATAAAACCCGAGACTGTGGGGGACATTAAGAGTCCCTAAGTAGCCTAGACATAGGGTGTATATATGATAACGTAAAGCTGTGGCCACACCTCATGCATGATACTTCAAGTCACTAGTCAGTAACCCTACCCAAATGGCCATCGCGTGCTGTAAAGAAGAACGTTGTTCGGTAATTAACAGTAGGGTGAAACACTTTATATTACCTGATTACCGACGTCTGAAAATGTGGTGGATCTACCCCTGCTGACGTTTATTAAGGAGCTTCTACGTAGGTGGTTACTTTCTTCGGTCACGATTTTGCACCCGTCCTGCAATCACAAAAGAAATAGAATTCGATTTGACTT
>NC_090871.1:31738392-31758392 GCF_036669935.1 Montipora foliosa | reverse complement strand
AACTCACAATCTATTTCCCAAAAGACATTACATACCAATGACTGCCTGCACCTTTAAATTGTGAACGAAAACTCTAAAAATAAGTTTAAAGTAAAAGGGGCAAGGACTGTGCAGAGAGGAAAAATAAAATCTAGAACTACCTCACAAAAAGGAACTGCTCAACAATAGCTTTAAGTTCTGACAGTTGCTGAAGATACAATGGGGTAGAGACCCGGTTCAATTTTCTTATTCATTTTGGAGGGAAAAATGGATTTCTCCAACTAAAGTCTCCTTTCCTTCTTGTTAAGTCAACTTGAAGCTAATATTCAATTTGTGTTAGTTTAAATATTAACTAATTACCTTTCGCGACAAAGAACAAGTGCTCTGGTCGATCTCCCTGATTTACGATCACTGTTCCAGCGGGATATTCCTACAAGAAAGACATTTCATGTTTCTTTGTCAACTCTTGACGCACAAAATGAATTCTGGTGTTATTTTAAATCCAGAAAGGAACTCAGTTTTCAACTTGCACAACGATCTAAAAAAAAATTCACACTGCAACGAGACCAATTTGACTGTGAATAGAAACGGATAATTAATTTGTCTGCCATTCATAAGTGCATGCCATTTAAAAAACGCCTACATTTGTTAAAGTTGTTTCATTTTTTTTTCTCATGAGCTCTTCCAAAAACTGTGGAGTTTTGCCTTCTTCATCATCTCAGTTTGTTCTTTGACTTTACTGATCTCTTCTGTCTTCCATATCTGAGCAATATCGATGTGGGATTACATTCGCGTTCAGCACTTCTTCTTTGTGTTGGTTGTAGGGAAGCCGTGAGAACTCTTCCTGTCAATGATCTCGCTGCAATTTCTAATCCTGCAGCTTTCCAGACTTCTATTTTCATTGGTCCCTATTACCCGTATCTTCTTTTATTATCAGAGCTACGTGCATTGTTTCTCAGTGTTGCTTCATAAATAGCAAATAGGAGGAGCTGAGGAGGAGTGAGTTGCGGCACTGGCAGATGGGAATGGCTCTGAATAGGTTTAAAGTGCCCATAACCCCAAAAAAATGTTTTCGCTAAAATGAATCTTTGCGCCTGTTCGAAACGCATCGCGGCTATTTTTTTCCTTTTTCTAACAAATCCTGCCATTTTAGAGGCTTCGAAAGTTGCGAAAATCCAAGCATTTTTTGTTCACGACCGAGTTAGAAGGGGAGTGGGTATGTCTATTCCTGTTTTTACGTCACAAACTGATTTAAATTGCATTAATTCTTTGTATGCATGCAAAGTAGATTGTGACGTAAAAATAGGAATAGACCAACTCCCCTTCTGACTCGGTCGTGAACAAAAGATGCTTGGATTTTCGCAACTTTCGAAGCCTATAAAATGGCAGGGTTTGTTAGAAAAAGGAAAAAATGGCCGCAATGCGTCTCGAACAGGTGCAAAGATTCATTTTAGCAAAAAAGAATATTTTGGGGTTATGCGCACTTTAAGGTAAATACAATCACAACAAAGGTTACAGTCGGCGGTAGAGATGGAAACAAACATCGATCAAGGGCAACAACAGAATACCATTGAAGCAAGTCAGAACATTTAAGCATTTGAGACTGGATCTGAGCGGACGGTCAGGGTAAGGTTAAAAGTGGCATGGCTCAAATGGATTGGAAAGCAATTGACTGCGATCATCTACCTGGAGAGAATACCTAGAAATCTAGCAATTAAGACCCATGGAACAGCTTTGAGGCCAGCAAGAAAAATTTTCGACAACTGTATGCAAAATCTCGATGTTTTGGCTTTTTAGCTTTGTACCATAGTGCATCGCGCTTTCGATAAGAATGTACTGCGCAGCTATCAGAAGGAATTTGTCTAAGGAGTAGCCGCGCCATGAGTAAGAGTTTCAAACCAGAGAAAAACCATTATCGACCTATTTTGATACTCGCTAGCTAGCTGACGGTCTTGTTCTTATGCGTCTGCTTTCAGTTCAGATCCATCTCTAGCCAACTCGACCTAGAAAAACCTGCACATGAATTCTTTGATCGTAGACAAATTTATACTGGTCGAATCTCTGAGAACTAAATTAATGATGTTGTCTTAAGGTGTTAACTTTAATTTAATTGGACTTGTGACAGAAGACCATGACATTACCTGTAACTACAAGCAAACCGTAAGATGGCACGAGAATTTAATATTTGAATGAACTGATCAACCTGTGATAGTCTAATTTGTTTCCTTGTAATCTTTAACTGTTCGTAGCATTAAGCACATGTGTATGTACACGACGATATCCCCAGCAATTTTATATCGTTATCAACTATTATAGTCTTAAAACACAGTAGAAAGTTCAAAGAGTTTATACCAGAAAAGACTTCTTGTTTCAGATCTGGAGGGCATGTGAAGTCTATGAATGCTCTACACGAACGAGCACTGATCCACCAAAGGCAAATTAAGTTGCATATCCCTCCCTCTCTAATCTCTATAGCAACGCAGGCTATGCTATTAGACTATGAATGAGTCCTGTACTTTCAGGAAAAAAGCCATCAAATTTCCATAATCACAAATGATATCCCTCAGGGAGTGACAAACCATTTCAAGTCATTTTAAATTCAGATTAATTTTGTCTTTCCGTTAAAATATTGCTGTAACCGATCGAAAATATTTTAAACGAATAGAAATTAATACATATAATGTCAGTAAATGATTATCTTCTCTCGGCGAAGCTTGGTTCAAAAAATGTATATTATTTTTTAACTGTAATTTGTAATGATATGGCTCTGTATACTGTCAGATGGAATTGAGTTTCCTCGATCACGCACTATTCGCAACACTGAGGAGGAACTGCATAGCTAGAGACGTAATACAGAGAACTTTTTTCAGAGAAAAAAAGCAGTAAACTAATTTTAGTACCTGTCTAGCCATCAAGGCGACTAATCTGCTTTTATCTTCTCTCGGTAGCGTCCTAAAAGCTGCAACTCCTTCAATAAAATCTTCAATTTCCTTAATGCACCGGTTCTGAACCTGCCTTACCGCTTTGTGGAATTGTTCTCGGTCGACCCGTAAGAACTCACTGACCTCGATTGTTTTTATTTTATCTGGTGGAGGAAAGTCGAATTCGGGTCCATCTCCAGATACGAGTCCAAGATATTCCCCTGCTACGTGTGTGTAGCTTATTTCGCAGTCTTTCGAGTTGTCAATTGGCGAACGCTCGTTGTGGCTGCCAAATACTCCATTGTTGATCTCATATTTGGCCTCAACCGACCCGTTCAGAATGTAGTAACACGACAAGCATTTTTCTCCCACTTTTTTGTTTATTTCCACATCAGCTTCAACTCTTTCGTACGTCATCGCGAAGGAAAGAGCCTCTTTTATAAACTGAAGACCTTTATGAATTTCCTTTAATGCTGCGACAACTGGTTTTATTGCGACAAGTTCTTCACTCATTCGTCGCACAGCTATAGGTCGTTGCAGTATCCCGAGGATCTTGTCCGTCAGTACAATTCCAGCCTGCGCCTTATAGAGTCGCTTGTTAAAAACCGGCGGTAATTTGTGCCTTGACAACTGTGATTGTGTTTCACACAAAATGGACATCTTTAGCAATTGCAATCGTGTTCACAAACAAATTCAACAGTGGAAATCATAAAACATATGAACATATTCTTCGTTGTAGTTCATTTTCGCAACCGACGATTACTACATTGAACATTCTTTGATGTCTGCTTCACAGACATGTGCATTTAGTATCAAAATGAAGAGAAATTTATCATCCTTGTGTCTGGACTTCGCTATAAACAAACCACGTAGTCAAGTGAAAAGTTATGTAAATTAACTATCCCCATTGCAGGTGTAACGCTCGTAAGGTGAATTTAAAATGTGGTTATGTCAATAGTCGCTGCCAAATATTGATTTTCTTGACAAAAGATTGATTAAACGTATTATGAGGAAAAAATAATTTGACGTGTCGGAGCTAGAAAGCCTATTCAATTCAAAAGCTCACAAACAGTGAAGATCTCCCTGAATTTCACGGTGTACTGTGCATCAGTGCTTATTTTATATGAGCAGTTTTGAGAAAGGAGAGTTAATGTCAGTCAGAGAACATAAGAGAAGTGACAAGATTTTCCCGTGGGGGTCTTCCCTCGGTTCTCGCAACGGCTTGGGAAAAAAGCGAATATATTTTTACCGCATGAAAACAGAAGAGTGCGGGCGTAAGTGTAGGCAGCGGTAAATGACTAGTACCCTTGCTGTTTATAATGTTCCAGTATGTCACGTGGTGGGCCATTCTTTGAAGAATTTGTAAGATTACTTGATTTTAAGCAAATCACTGTACACTTCCCACTAGGCTTTTGTAAAAAGAGGACCGGATGGTTGCGGATGGCGGATAGTAAAATGAGGGTGAAAGCAAAAATTCTTTTTAATTTAATTAATTCAAAAAATAATTCAAGTGGGATTTGTCATGAAACCCGGAATTCTCTTTCGCAATCAGTCTCATCAAGTTTGGTAGCTTCTTGTCGCATCAGTCAGTTCATCAATTTGCTTTTAGTCTGGTTTGGTAAGCCAACGGATAATTGTTGTCAGTAAGTGAAGCGCCCCTATCGCTTGGTCACCAGATTATCGCACAATGACCACTGCCATAGTAATAGAAATGATTGAGAAATAAATGAACTGAAACAACCAAAGGGAGATCGCTTTGCAGAAAGTCTGGAAATTCGAGGAAACGACAGCGATGGAAAACCATATTACATTTTACAACAACCAAATGGAAAAGTCGTTTGCGATGAGTGCGAAAGGTACAAGTCTGCCAAGATTTGCTGTCACCATACCTGCGGCCGAAAAATGCGATAAACTTGACAAGTTCCTAACCTGGTACAGACGAAGTCCTAAACAATAACAACCACATTCGTAGTGTATACATGTATACCTTTTTTTATCCTTGGGTTGAGTGAGGTTAATTAGACCTCTAGCAGTAAAATAGACTAATTTGCAGATGAATATAAAGGCTATTTGCAAAATGAAGAACTTATTGCAAGGTATGACTAACTTGATCCAAGTAGAATCTAATACAACGTACAGCTTTGTAAAAAGAGGGCGCTGCTGTTAGGGATCGCAAGCTCTGAAGGTTATTATTTCCAAGTCACAGCGGCTAAGTATCTTACCGATCTCACACCAAAGCGAGTGGTATTCGGTCTGGGTATTGTAACTTGTTAACCCTTCTCAAGTTCTTGGTGCTTTCCCTAAATTGAATAAGTCTCTCAATTACGCTTATCGCTTTGAACACAAAAATTACCATGTTCTGGAAACGTCTATCGATTTAGCAGGCTGCTGACATCAGAGGACCAGTCACCGTAGAGATAGCGAAGTGCTTACTCGTGCAATCTATCCACCTTCTGGCTATCAGACTTCATACAGTGATACCATAGCGAAGGACAATAATGAAAATGGGACATAAAAAACGAATGGAATAGGCAAAATTTAGTTCGAATGCTCTTCAGTCTACAAAGTACTTCTACAATCTTGGACAAAATTGTTTGAGAAAACTCTGCTTTTGGACTAAACTCAGATCACGAGTATGAAAAATAAGCTCTCTTTTTGCCCCCCCCCCCCCCCCCCCCCTGCTGCTAGACGAAACAAAGAATGTCGAACCTGGGCTTATCAACATTGGTTGTATGGGGGAGGGGGATCGCTAATAATGTGCGATATTCAGGACGTAGTGCGCAAAATAACCCCTGTTTTTAATATTCTCAACCCTTTTTGTCCAAGATTGTAGTTGCTTTTCTAATTTCTTATTGAAAAGGCAAATACAATAGTCTTGATTAAGTTTCCAAAAATGGGATCATCATACATAATTTATCCAAAACGAGATGCTTCCGTGTAGCATATACTGGGTTGCCTGTGGTACGTGTTACAGAAAATCAGAAGGCACTGAACTGTGTGGTATTGAAATACAGCATTCCAGTCTCCGAAGAATAACAAATAAAAGAGAAGCGAGAAACATTGGCTTCTGGGCTGACATGTTGATAATTTTCAAGTTCCCTCGCAACTTCTTTTCACCACGAGTGTGCCCTCTAAGCATCTGACTGCTCTGTAATACTAAAATTCACTGAAGTTAATCCCTTTCGGGCGAGGTTAGTGTCAGGATGGGAGACCAAAACAATAAACCTCTCATAAAACTCAAGCATCTGACCGAAAATACTATTTAACGCTAACAAATGCGAACTCAGCAAAGTACAGATTTTGTTAGCTTGCTTTATGCAAAACAAATGTTGATGCAAAAGCAAATAACTATTGATACACAGTTTTTAGAAAGAGCAGAAGGAAGTTTCCGAAACGGTCGATCCAGAATAAAATATTTACGACATGAAAACAACATTAATTTTAAACCATGAATATAGAATACAAAAAGTTACGATCACCGACAAACATTTTGGGAGATTTTTGCTACGTTCAAATAAATCGCAAAATCGAAAGTGACATGCCGGAATTCAGCGGGCGCCGTGATTAAGTTACCCCGGCATGTTTACTCGCCAAACAATGAAGTATCTGTGTCAAATGGTGGCAAGATACCGGGTTTTTGTAAGTTTCTTTTTCTGTCAAGTGTTATAAAGTTTGACAATGAAATGAGCGAAGTCAAAACAAAGATCACAATCGCCCAACTCTTGTTTATGCAAAGTCGAAATTTACTCTCCAAGACGCGTACGACGTTATTTATCACCAGGTAATTCCATCATTTTGGAAATAGCAGCTACTTTATTATTCATCTGCGTCACAATTTTTCACTGATTTTGGAGCTCATTTTGTTGAAACTCAAGCACGCTTCCAACAGGCCTGTGAACCCTTCCTGCTAACGGAGCAATACTAAAAAACTTCTCCCATATCACATTTCAACCTTAAGCTCGAAAATTCAATACACAACATGATATTATAATTCACAAAGGCAGAAAATACCACAGAATCCTTTTCCAGCGAAAAATTTATTGAAAAAAACAACATATTTGCTCTTAGAGGCGAAAACCTCTTCCTATTTCATTGCGTGCGTGAAGACAAGAAACTCAATTGTGTCAAATTACCATGTACTTCAGGTAAATACAGCTGACTTTGATTTCTGCTCGACGGCCGATAGATTGTTGTCGAAGTCCATTACTCGTCGCTTTTACGATTCCAGGTATTTGTTTTCAGCACCTGCCTAGTTTATCCAACTGACTTTCCATTATTGAGCTCCATAAGGGTATATTTTGTTTTAAGATCCACTAAAACGCCATTCGCGTTACATGACTTTCGACGCCATTGCAGGTTAAGTTTAGAATTCTACTGTGTCCACCAGAGAAGTCTACGCCTTTCCACTACCCTCTCTATCCTAAGAAAATACGAGCAGAAGGCTCTATGCACAAAGACACCACTTAGCAGGGGAGTGACAGGCAAGACTTTTACCGACACGGAAAATAAAAAATAATAATAATAATCTACCCATTTTCCGACTGGATTGCCATAGGCAACCCAGTAATTATCATTTTGTAGTACCACTTGAAACGTATAGAAATAGAAACAAAAATAGTAAATATGTAATGAGGCATTCTTCACACGCACCACAAATTGATCCATAGGCTGGGAAAAAGGATAATTGAGAAATATCATGTTCTGTACCGCAGCAACCACACAAAAGAATGACAGGCCACGGCCGGGTTTCTTGTTTGTTTGTTATTTATTTGTTTAAGACAAGTATTACATTTGTCTTTCTTCAACCGTTATTTAGTTAGGACATTAATGTTGTGCTTTTTCGGACCCCCCTTTTTCTTGGACGTTCTTTGTGACTTTCGCATGGTATGTTGTCGTTTACCGACCGATGACCAATAACTCAAGATCTTGCCTTGTCATGTTTGTAACGGCGTCGATCCAAGAAGTGCACAACGGACGTTTCAACTCCAGTTTATTCGTAGTTAGAATGTAGCTAGAATACAGCTAGAATACAGCTAGGTAAAACCTAAGTGACGGAAATTACAAAATGTACTTTGTAATATACGAAGCGAACAACATTAAAAATACAAGCAGAATGAGAAATAAACTTCACACTGTTCACACTGTTCATACATACGTTGTTGCTCGTTTTTTGCCATTCTGAGCATCGACACCGTCCCGTGAAAACTAAGATTAACGTGAACCAAATTCCGGACAAAAATACAAGCGCTGAAACACAATGGAGCCATTTTTCAAGAGCACATGCTTTTTTAATCCGCGCAAGGGACGATGGGTATAAAGGCGAAAACCGCTGGCTGAAAACAAAACTAAAGGTTCTGTAACATTGAATCGCAGCGAATAAATTCTTGTCTGGAAAAACAACAAGATTAACATAAAAGTTCCTTACACACCGGGAGGGTGGGGGTCGCTGCGATACGATTTGTAAAACGGAACACATCTCAAAACATCACCAGATAAACGTTTATGATCAATATCCATGATGTAGTGATAATCGAGGTCTTTGCAAGGACAAGAACTTGGCAAAACATTTAAAGTCCTTTGTTCGTCTTCTTAGGTTCCTATCATGAGTATACATACTACGCTTGCAGGAAATAACAGACTCGCATGAACTGACTAAGATTTACTCTAACCCTAAACTAGGCTAAAATAAATCAAACTAGATAAATTTAAATCAAACTAGCTGAATTTAATTAACCTAGGTTATTTATCAACTGTTTGAAAAGGGATTTTCTTTAGGGGGTGGGGTTGAAAAAAAAGGGGCCCGGTTTTTTGGGAGCGGGGAGGGGGTTGAAAACAAAACAAAAAACCAAAAGATCGCCTTTCCCTCCTCCCACTTTCCTCTCTACTCTCTTACTTTCTTTTCTTACTCTCTTTCTGTCTGTCCCTATCTCTCTTAAGCTTCTATCCCCTGATCCATTTGTCATACCTACCACTACTTTGTGTACAATGTGTTCATGAGAGAAAGAAGTCGCTTTAAACGGACTTGAAGCGGACACCTCTGAAATCCCTTAGTATTGAGTCCTTCGCTGTAACCACACAGGACTTGGACAAGCAGTCGTCATTAGTTTTAATAGCAAATACTTTTCTCCTGGTGCATGAGGGTCCAAACTCTTCTCGGTCATAGTAAATTATGCAAAAGTTTACTCGTGCGCAATGCGTGGCCCTGTACGGTTCGTAAAATTATGGCTAACACAAGTTGTGTTGATTAATAGATATTCTACAAAAAATTGGGTGAAGTTAATTAGTTAAAGCTTCCAAAAAGACAAAAGCAAGCAAAAAAACCCTTTTCATTGACGACAACTTCTACAAAGATCGATGCAGTGAAGTGGTTAGAAACACGTAATGAAGATAGAAAGGACAGAACAAATATGACAGGTCAAGACGTAAAAGAAAAGGGCGTAAAAGAAAAGGATAGAAACTGGAGGGTGGCAACATATTATCCAAGTACGGATAGAAATTGTTCAAAAATGTCAACTTCACAGAGTTGAGCACAACGGAAGAGACAAGATGGATACGTATATAAACCCTAACCCTAACCCTACCCTAACTAACGAAAAACAAAACTCAAACACCAGCAGACAACAAACAGCCTGTGCTAGCCCCTATTCAAGCAAGAGGTTTCCTAATGCATTTGCAAATGGACGTAATTGACCTTAGAAACTTTCCATGTACATGTTCATGTCATCACCAACACAATTGGGTTCTACACATAATTGATTTTTTCACAAAATACTCATGGGTTTATCCATTGAAAAATAAGCAAGCTGAAGATGTATTGGAAATTTTGCTGGCAATTTGGATTCCCTCAGAAAATACACACTGACAATGGATGGGAATTTAACAATTCTCTGATGTCCCAATTCTGCAAGAACAACGGCATCACTCAACTTCATGGAGCTCCAAAAAAACCCATCAACTCAAGGTTTGGTGGAAAGGAACAATCAAACAATAAAGCAACATCAGAAATATCTTAAAAGAAAAGAAACAAATTCCAAATCATTGGTGTCAGGTACTAGGGGAAGCTGCTTACAAAAACAAGATTGTGGAACATAAAGCAACAAAACAAACACCCTATTAATTAGTATTTGGCATACCACCATGGAAAGAAACCAAAACTACCCCAGATAAGAAACATGATCAGCATTCTACCAAGAAAAAGAAGAACTTCAGTGTAAAGTTGTGGATGCAGAACCTGCACCGAAACGTGCTTGTTATTCACTTATCAAGTCAGGAAAGGAGACAAGGAAACCTCAACGGGAAAAAGCAAGAAACACACAAAGGAAATACAACGACAAAATGAAAACAAGCAGCCTAATACTATTTCATTCCAAGTCAACAAATTTGTCGAAGTAAAAATTAATAAAGTGGACAAAAGTCCATTGCACCCAAATAAACTTCTTGGTAAAGTAATTGAAAAAGAACATGGATTTATGAAAGATGGAACCAAATTTGGAATTATTGACACTTGGATTGCACCAAACAGACTACAAATTACTGAAGACATGAATGTGTCATTAGACGCAACTAAAACAATAAGTTTCACTACCGCGTGCAAAAAGCACTTGACCAGTGGCACATATGTACAAGAGGTGCAAAAACAAGGAAATAACTTCTCATTGTTCAACTACATGCAAGTAATGACTGTTTAATAAAGGTTACAAACTTTGTGAACTACCAGAAAAAAAATTCTGAATTTAATTGTTCAAGTACTTATAACCTCAAAGGGGCTTTCTGCTGAACTATTTTTTGTAGAAGTAACTGTACATCATTCGATAATCTACGCTATAAAAAGTCAATTTTTGGATCTCTTTTTCCTTCCAAAAACCAGAAAAATAAAAATAAAACAAAGTCACATGAAGGTAGTTCTTATTAAAGAAGGTTTGGTTTTTCTGCTGCTCTGAGATTAAAAAAGCAGAATTGATTATCATGCACGGTAAGCCTGCCCCCAACCTTAATACCAACCATTTAAAAATCAGTACTCAACTTAATAACAACCAAAGGCGTTTTCACAGACTAACTCATGAAAAATGTACGCTAACCATACCCCTTTACTTCCAGCACCGATTTACTTACCAATATACACGTGCTTGCTAACAATTGATGGACTTTTTGTTTATATTTCCTACTTTCAATTGTAGTTAAAAATTAAATTTACCTAGGTTGAAATCATTTCAACCTGAATTTCAAATTTACCTTTAACATACCCATCGTGAGTTACAGATCAACTTCATGGAGACATCACAGAGCGGGAAAACTGAGCAGTTTATATAATGGGCTTTTAAAAATTAATAAACATGATTTGAACAAGCTTGAGGGTGAATCTGATTTTTTTCTACGTGTTTCTGACAAGAATAACTGGCATACACGCGTTTCTAGACCAGGATGACGTTCAAAGACTTAATTTGTTTTTTTCTTTGGTGCTTTTCCACCAAATAAGATCAGGATTGATAAGGCAAGTAGTCTTAACAAAGACGCCAAATATATGATCACTGGATTTCACATCTTGTCAGGTGCGCAAAGAAGTTTAAAGAAATGTAATACATTTAATCCAGTAATTTGTAAATCGTTTTGCTGTTATGCTTTCTAACAACGTTTTTCAATATAGCACGAATGAGACACGAAAACGAAATGCGAAGGAAAGCATTAAAAACAGAAGAAAAATAATTGGAATCCAGCCCTTTTGGGAATCCGGAATCCAGGACCCTGAATCCGGAATCCACAGCGTAGAATCCAGAATCCAAGACAGTCATGGATTCTCTTACATGGGGCGAGCTCGAACCTAGCGCTACCTCAAACCAAAATCGATGTCCCTTGGATTTCCGTCAAACATTTACTGCAATTCTCGAACCCTCGATAACTCGAACTCCCGCAGACTCGAAACAATTTTTGTTTCCCTTTAGGTCATTCTCTAGATATTTTCAATCTCGATAACTCGAACTCGTCTGTCAGTAAGTAACAAATCAAAGCACAGTTTATGCACTGCAGTCCAAAACATTCAATGAATTTTGAAGCAGGTGTGTAATCTTTGAACTTTCTTTGCATTAAACAAAACGTGTCAGTCCAGTTCAGGTTTCGTTCGTCGGTGGTAGTAATGATATCCTCCGGGATATCCTCATACAGCTGGATATAGCACCACAAGACGGCGCAAATAAACCTACAATCATTCACATGGACAAGAAGAAGAAACAGTGGATCCTGATTGAAGGAATTGTGTGCAACGTAGGATGTATAGATGAACGATCCTTATACAAGCAGCACAAATGCAAAGACCTAAGAGCTGGCCTGAAGAGACGTTACCCTAGATTTAGTGTTATTCAAGAGAACATTGTATTTGATTTCCTAGCAGGTTATAATAAACAGTTTGTAGTTGACTTGGATAAAATATGTATAAAGGACAAAAAAAATCTAATTAGACAATGCCAGAAATGGGTAATTTCACAGAACTGCGAGATCGTGAAAGCAGTCTATTCATTCAACTGACTTTCGACACATTAGAGACATTGTCCATCTTAAGTCAAGAATATCGCTTTGAATTGTAAATTCCGCATTTTCTTTGTAAAATCTGAACTACTGAAAGTTTAGGAGAAACGAAATAATAATGATAATAATAATAACAATAAAAATAATAATAATAACAATAATAATAATAATAATAATAATGATAGCAGAGGTGCAAGAAGATATCAGCATCACTGTGGAGGATATTAGAAATGGTGTGAGCAAGATGGCAAACTGGAAGGCAGCCGGCCCCGATCTTGTTCAGGGGTTCTGGTTTACGAAACTGACGGGATTGCACTCTAGATTGCAAGAATGCTTGCAAGACTGCATATGTCTAGGGAATGTACCAGAGGGGATGGTCAGGGGAAGAAAAGGTTTGATACAAAAGGATACAGAGAAGGGTTCACAGGCCAGTAACTACCGCCCTATTGCCTGCCTACCCATGGTGTGGAAGCTCTTGACAGGAGTTATGGGAGAGAAGTTATACCACCACTTGTGTAGATCAAAACTCAATGGAGGAAATTTGATCGATGGCATCAATACCTGGGCTGTAGGTTTAGTACAATCCCAATTAAATAAGGCGTGGGAACAGTACTGTGCTTGTTGTGATAAATACGCTGATTTGTTTGATGATTCGTGTGAGAAATACCAAAGAGTTTTAAGCGACCGTGCCGTTCAATACTCAGGAATACAAGCTTACAATAGTAAAATTGAACATTGCTATTAGTGCTGCTTTCTTTTACAATGTAAAGATAATCTCTCCAACCAATTCGGTCCATTCCCTTTCAAGTAAAACACCAAAATTAAGTATATCAAGTTCTAAAGCTCAAAAGGCTAAGATCCAAGCAGTGAAAGCAGCATTAATCCAGGAGCAAGCTGAAGAAAGGAGTAAAAGGGCAGTTGAACTTGAGGTGAAAAGGGTTGAGATGGAAACAAAGAGCACTGAAATGGAATTACAACATAGATTAGAGTTAACCAAATTAGAGGCCGAAAGCGAGGTAGCTGCTGGCAAGGAATCAAGCAGAATTAGCCAAGTTAAAAGCATTTCTAGCAGACCGGGAGGTCTCTGATTTACCCAGTTGCGAGGAAGGTGCTAAGTGGCCCCATAAGCATGATATGAACTTTAAGGTCATCGAAATCCAACTCCCGGAAGTTTCAAGTGTTACTTTACCATCCGTGACTACTACTAGTAGCAATCTTGATATCGGTCCAAGGGGAAACCCTCCTTTGACATCTACACCTGCTACAGAAATCCCCTGACAACAAGCTCTACTCCTCCCACTGCCAGAATCCGCTTCAGAGTCCCACATGTGACATCCAAGGAGTTAACTGAGCTAGCTGTAAAATGTACAGTCACAAAAGGTTCCAAGTCCTAATATACCTAAGCTGCAACACTTGACCCCTATGCTGATACAACGCTATGCTGATACAGCCCAAGTTACCTATGATACCCTAGAGCCCATGGGATACCTTAGTGAAATGAACGCAGATATCTTAAGAAAGTCATTACACGGTTACCCAGGTGGATGCAGGCCAAATTTGCTGAGCATCTGAAGAGTCTTGAGCGTGGACATCTGATGCCAAGTTTCAGGGATGTTGTGGATTTCCCCAAGGAAAGAGCTTATGTCTTGAACCTTCCCTTCTTTAGCGTTGGATTGAACGAAGCTGCGCCTACCAGAGTCAAGCCTACGAAGAGTAAGTCAGTGACCACAAAGGCATCTACTTATATGACCATGACAGGAAAACAGGAATCCTGCATGATTTGCCGTGAGCCCCATTGGCTGTACCGCAAGTCCCCTCGACAGAGAGCTCAGTTTGTGAAGAAAGGCTGCTTTAATTGCATTAATTCGACAGAACATACAGCTAGGAATTGTGGATCTCGTAATCGGTGCCGGGTGCAGGGCTGCGGCAAGACCCATCACACGGAAGCGCAAATCAAGGAGCCCTCTCTCAGAATCACGAGGTTGTCAACCAGAACTTGATGCCAGACTAAAGCACTACGTCAACTTGCTCTACGTCAGCGTCAGTTGGGCCCTGTGGGACGTTGCTGCAAGTCATTCCAGTCAAGGTGATGAGCAGTGCTGGCTGTCAAATTACTACAACTTATGGTCTAATAGACCCGGGCTCTGACATCATGATGATTTACCCGTCCCTTGTGGAGTTATTAAACATAAAGGGATCGCCCAGTAAACTTTCACTTACGACAGTGCACAGTGTTGATGCTGAAGAAGTAGGAATGAAAGTAGATTTCAAGATTGGTTCGGTTGATTACCAGAATGAAAACGTGATTGACTTGAAATCAGCTTGGGCGGTCAAGGACTTAACAATTCCTCTAATAAAGCATACCAGGGTCATAAGGTCAGTGGCATTTACACCATGTGTGTTTTCCGGATGTGGAGAGAAAGAAGTTTTCTGTGTTGATTGGCACCAACCTCCAAGAGGTTTTCATACCACTTGAGCTTCGAAGAGGCAAACTTAATGAGCCAGTTGCTATTAAGTCGGGTATTGGATGGAGCATTCTTGGTGGTTCGCCAATTGTGCAAGCCTCTGGTTGTGTTCAAATTAATCTTATCAGTGGACAAGATGTTTCCCTAAATGACAAGTTGGAAGAGTTTTGGAAGGTTGAGTCGTATGGCACTGCCAAGAACGTAAATAAGCCCATGTCGGTAGAAGATCAACGAGCACTAAAGCGGGTCACTGACTCAGCCTGCAAACGAGGCGGCCATTACCAGATAGATCTCCTGTGGAAGGATGATAACCTTGTGCTTCCCTACAAGCTAGTACTCGCTGAAACAACATTGCATCATTTGCAGAAACGCTTTGGTCGTGATCAAGAGCTTGAACTGAAGTACAGAGCTGTGATTGAAGACTGCGTAGCCAAGGGTTACGCAAGAGAGCTCACCAAGAATGAAGTAGGCACCATCACCAACACCACTTGGTACCTTCCCCACCACCCAGTAACGAATTCAAACAAGCCTAGCAAAGTGAGAGTGGTATTTGACGCAGCTGCAAGATTTGGCGGTACTTCTTTGAATGAGCAACTTGTACGAGGGCGCACTATGACAAATAATGATAATGATGATAATAATAATAATAATAATAATAATAATAATAATAATAATAATAATAATAATAATAACAATAATAACATTTTTAAAAAGGATGACCAATTCAGTTATAAAAACTGCTATCAATATGGGTCCTGTGTAAAAATAAATAAATAAATAGAAAAAAAAAATTAATTATATACGTAATTGGCATACATTACATAATTATAATCAATAAAAGTTGCCATTTTATAAACCAAAATACTTACAACCATTAAATAGGGTAGCCCCCTTATAGAAAAAAGCCCTCTTAGTCAACTCCAGATTGACTTTATTAATAGATAACCTATACTTAAACCTAGTGTCATAGTCATGAATATCGTAAGTTCGCCGTCGGAAATAATCTGAGAAATAACTTGGAGCTTGTTGAAGTTTGACGATATGCTTCTCTCTTTTCGTCTTAAGAGGGTCCCAACCAAGACCGGAAGCCATATCTTGAGTGCAAAAATGCACCGTCTTTAGCACTATCCTAGCAGCACGTCTCTGCAGGCGTTCCAATTCTTCTTCATTTCCCTTACCACAGCCATGAAAAACAGCACAACAGTATTCCAAATTTGGTAGTATCATCTATTTATACAATCGGTTCGATGCTTCGGCTGTTAACATCCCTAGTGATTTTTTAGAAGCTTTCTTCTTCACGTAGTCAATATGCAGATTAAAGGAAAGACTGTTGTCCAAAACTACGCCTAGGTACTTAAAGGCATCACAATGTTTCACATATTCTCCACCCAACGTTATATGTGCCCCATCTATGTCTTGGCGACATAGTCTCTGGTGGGTGCCAAAAACCATGAACTAAGTCTTCTTTAAATTGAGTATCACAGGCGTGTTAGTCCGGTTTCGAGAACACGAGGTTGCCTTTTCTGCAGACATCAAGAGTATGTTTTACCAGACTTATGTGACGCCACGTGGCACGGACTCCCTGAGATTCTTGTGGTGGCCTGGAAATGAAGACAATCCTCGCGAGGGTTACAAGATGCTGGTCCACATCTTTGGGGCCAAGTAATCACACTGTTGTGCAAAAGTAAAGCTTTGAACCTGACAGCACAGGACAATGAAGAGACCTATTCCCCTGAAGTCAACAAGCCGGTTCGCAGAAACTTCTATGTTGATGATGTGGCAAAGTCGGTTCCGACGCCTGAACAAGCCATTCACCTCGCATCAGACCTAACCAAGTTATTGAAGGACGGTGGTTTTTGGCTCACAGAGTTTGCGAGTAACAGTCGTGAAGTGTTACAATCAATTCCATCCGAGTTGAGAGCAAGTCCCAATCTGGACCTAGATCTGGATCAGTGACCAACGGAACGAGCATTGGGTGTGTACTGGGATGCGCAATCCGATACTTTCAAGTTCAAAACCATAGCAACGTGTAAGCCATCTACCAAGCGGGGAGTACTTTCAACGGTGAGCTCTCTGTTTCACCCATTGGGGTTCCTCTCTCCCTTGGTGTTCTCAGCCAAGATCCTGTTGCAAGAACTCTGGAGAAAGAAGCTCCCATGGGACCAAGAAATCCCAGAACCGTACCTCACGCAGTGGCGAAGGTGGCTTGAGCAGTTACCGCACGTCATCACAGTCGATATTCCAAGGTGTTACAAGACCCAGACTCTTGGCACACGGGTGACGGTTCATCTTCACACCTTTGCTGATGCCTCCCAACATGGCTATGCCGTTGTGTCCTACTTAAGATTTGTTGATGAGCGTGAATTGACCCATTGTTCCCTTGTTATGGGGAAAACCCAAAACACACCTATAAGCGAGTGGACAATCCCTCGGCTTGAGCTACAGGCCGCAGTGTTGGCAGCACGTATGAGCCAGACAATCCTGAAATAAGTTGGTTTCCAAGTCCATGAAACGTACTTCTAGTCTGACTCCATGACATCCTTACAATACATCAAGAATGAAACGCGTCGATTTCAAAACTTTATCGCCAATCGTGTGTCTGAGATTCATGAAACGACCTCTCCTGAACAGTGGCATCACATTCCCGGTGTTATGAATCCAGCTGATGAAGGCTCACGTGGTGTCAGTGCTGAGTATTTCCAAGCAGATTGCCGGTGGTGGAAAGGCCCGGAATTCCTCTGCAACCAGAACATACATGGCCATCCGTGTACTTGAGAGAAGTACAAGATGACCGACAAGGAGCCCCGAATGTCCTCAAACGTCCTGTTAAGCGTAAATTTGTCGCAAGTTGAACTCCTTTTGCAGCGTCTTTCATCCTGGCCCCATTTATTGCGAGTGATGTCTTGGGTTCTGCGCTTTATCAAGAAGTGTCGGAGGGAAGCCCCTAACGCTGTACCTGTAATGACCCCGACTCTTTCGGCAAGCAGAGACGTTGCGCACGTTGTCCTGCTAGAATGCTTTCATGAAGAGTATGTAGCTCGTAAAGGGGGTGGACAAGTAAAGAGTAATAGCAAGCTAGCCAATCTAAGCCTAATCTTGGTTAATAATGTCATTCGTGTTGGTGGAAGAATTCATCGTGCACTCATTGCATTTGGAGTGGCTCACCCTGTGGTCCTCCGGAAGAGTCATCCGGTGTACACGTTGATAGTTCGTTACTACCATCATATCCTGGGACATTCTGGTCGGGAGCATGTGTTGTCTGCGGTACGTCAGTGTTATTGGATATTGAGAGCTAGATCGCTAATTCGCCAGGTGTTGAATAAGTGTGTGAGTTGCCGTAAGCGTAACGCGCCTGTTATGCAGCAAGTGATGGCAGATCTTCCAGCAGAGAGATTGGTACCCTATAAGCCACCATTTACATACACGGGTTTAGCTTTTCTTGGAGCCTTCCATGTGAAACGCGGGCGAAGCCTTGTAAAGGTGTATAGGTGTATTTTCGTCTGTTTCAAGCCATCCATATTGAGGATGTTTGTTCGTTGGAAACGGACGCGTTTATTCAAGCATTACGCCGATTCATTTCAGTGCGTGGGAGTCCTAAGAAAATATGGTCGCACAATGGGACGAATTTTACGGGTGCTGAGAAGGAAGTTAGCCGTTCAATTCAAGATTTGGATGATGGTACGATCAGGAGAGAACTGCACAGATATGGGACACATTGGTACAGGTGTGCTGTTCCCGAGTGGCATTTTCAACCTCCGAGAGCAAGCCACATGTCGGGCGTCTGGGAGAGGCTCATTAGAAGCGTAAGGAAGGCTATGAAAGGTGTTCTTGGTTACCGAGGTGCTCTTTCTGGGCCGGAAATCTTGAGTACCGTCTTCGCTGAAGTTATGTCTATTTTAAACAGCCGTCCTATGTGTCCCGCCAGCGATGATCCCAACGATATGGAGGCTCTCACCCCCAATCATCTCCTGCTGCAGTGACGAAACCTGTTCGTACCTCCCGGTGTTTTCAACAAGGAAGAGCCGTACACGCGCAAACAGTGGAGACACGCGCAGTTTCTCGCTGATTGTTTTTGGTCTCGATGGCTTTGGGAGTATGTGCCTACTTTGCAGCATCGCCATAAGTGGCTCCTGAACAAGAAAAATCTACTGTACTTGGTCGTCCATCAACACTTGGGCCACGAGGATTACCCAAAACGATGTCTGTGACAATCGGCACACATTGGAAAATAAGCGATTTTCCGAAGCCCGTGGGCAAGTTCATAAACAAATTTTCCCCTTAAGAAAGCTTTGATAGCTTCTTGTTGTTCTGGAAGCAGATCGGTGAATACCAACTGAGCTTTAATTGCTTCAAAGGCCTCTTTCCACACCTCTTCGTCAACTTCGGGCATTATTTTCACCTTCGCTTTCAGATGGCTCTGTTCGCTTCCGGTCCAAACTCCCTGGTAAGTCCATCAGCCAATCGGAGCCGATGATGGCAATGAGGGCTAATCGAACAATAGGCTAGTTTCGAATTGTGCAGCAACAAAAGAACAGTGTCGAGGTTCAGGGGAATAGTTAGCATATTGTTCAAAACAAAGGAAAATGCAAATTATTCCCCTGAACCTCGACTCTGTTCTTTTGTTGCTGCACAATTCGAAACTAGCCTATTGCCCGAAGCGCGGAAAATACCATAATACTCTTTATTTGTCCACCTAAATTTTGAATAAAATCATTGTTGTTTTTTCCTCTGGGGACCATTGTAAGTCCCAAGCGAAACTGGAAACAATGCTTAGCGGGCAATCGTTTTTCTTTAACAGACCAATCATGACGCATACTCAAATCCTGGTACGCTGCTGGGAGGCCTAGAACAGGGATTTGGGCGCTGGTTTGCAGACGGACCTAACGAGACGTTTGGTTTCGTCTGTGGCGCAGGCTATAAGAAAGACGATAAGTTTAAATGTCTGGGAGAGACTACTGTCCTGACATCCGAAATGTTCACTTCCAGTTTCCGTCTTGCTGAAAAAATGTCTTTTGCTTAAGCTCCGTCATATCTCCGAGAAAGATACACACCACCAACAACAGCAACTGTTAAGAATCCCAACTGATTGGAGGCAAACAAATTGGTTACATGTGGA
>NC_090871.1:31705892-31715892 GCF_036669935.1 Montipora foliosa | reverse complement strand
TTTCGACGATCTGTTACCATACCAACCATTTTGATGTTAATTGATAAGGTGACTGTGATATCGAGAAAAACAAGATACTCGATTTACTTCAATGCTTAAAGGAACAACAAAGCTGTGACTTCACTTCCTACGAGGTTTGGGACATTTATATGTTTGGAGACTTGGGAATTCGCAGATGCCGCTTTCAAAAAATAAATATTCAACGGTAGACATATGCAAATAACAAAATCTAATTGTTTTAGTGTATTTCTGCCAAGAACACCACGAAAAGCTTATTCTTTTCCGAGACGATTCTCAAAGGAGTTGACTTTCCTAGTGTATCTTCTATAGCGGTCGTTAGTGATTGCTTAAACCTTACACAAAAAAATCGTCTCTAAATTTCAAGAGTTCACGTCAAGGCTTTTCTCAAAAAGATATGCGAGAATAATGAAACTCGATGAAGACATGCTTTTCTCGCTAAAACTAAGTGATAATGCAAGGATTGAGAGGATTTGCCATAAACAATAAGCAGATGGGAACAGGCTGTTCTAAATCCAGAGTTGCTGTACCTAGTTTGGAATGGAAGCCCGAGGCACGAAGTTCAGCTTCGATTTCTTCGACGACTAACACAGGCTCCACTATAAGGACATTGACAGATGCTCCTATGTAAGTAAACATTTCACTGAAGAATATTATATCTCATTTTATTCACTTCCAAGCCAGGCCTGTATACGACCATTTATCAGTGAGTGTTATTTTTAACTAGCCGACTTCTTGAAACATGAATAACATCGTTTCGACCGCTGTTTGTAGATGCGTTTACTGATCTGGAATCATGTTCGTCTACTCTAGTGGATGACCGTCATTTTCAACGGCAAAATATTTATCTGTCTTCTTATAGGAGATAACATGGATCAAACCTCATCTCAAGTCTGTCGTGAAATCCCTGTTAACAGGAAAACATATATTTTTATACCTAACTTTCATAAAGCAGGCGGGAATGACAGCATCCTATTTAGAAAAAGTTCAGAAAGCATCATGAATAAGGAATCAAATTTTAATTAAAACACTGGCCAGAGGCTTATTTGTAAAGCATAAATGAAAACGCACGCGACGTGAGAAAATCGTCTGCAAGATAAATGATGAGCAAAGCGCGCAGAATTAAAAAAGATCTACAAAATGCAAACCGTAGAACTGATAAGTAGAATGATTTCAACATGTGTCACTTACGCGTCAATGGGAATAATGCTCGCCAGCTAAATATACACCTGCCCAGCTACCATTTACACAATTTATGATCGTTTCCTTCGATTTTTCCTGCAAAATGATGATAACTTTGAACGACCCGAAAAGTGATTTCAGCAGACATTTGCTTTTGTAAAAACTATGTGTAGGATCAAAAATTGTTTTCAGAATTCTGTCGACAAGCTGATCACCATTTTATTCACAAAAGAACTTGATTATGCACATATTGATTTGCCATGAAGGCGCGGAAGTCCACATTAAATATGGGATCTCGCAGAAATGAAACAGCAATTATCTAGTTGCATTTTATGCGCCCATCGTTTAATTGTCTACTTACATGGGATATTTGACTTCGAGAAAAGCTTTTTTTGGAGAAATTTCTCACCCGTTATTAGTACAGCTCAGCGGGAGCCTTGGGATTTGATGAAAGTTCGACATCTGTGACCACCATTCGATGAATGTTTACACATCTGTTTAGAAAAGGAATAGGAAATTCAAATTTCCGTAAAAAGCATAGGTTTGCACATTCTTGAGATGAGGTTTCATCACCTCCCATTCATTTGAGTTAAGATCATTCTTTAAGTAAAATAAATGCTGCTTTGTGCAATTAAAGAATAGCTCATTCATGTATTATAATTAAGTTTAATGGTCACTACAGTCTCGATAAAGCCACGGGATGACACATAAATTACTGCACTGATTTTCCTGCCATTTTCACGCTACGACGCGCCTTGGCAATACACAGTGCAGTGTAGTGCACAATTCAGTGCACAGTGAAGCCCTGTCTATGCACCTAGGTCCTAGGGGACCCATTTTCCTCTCGAATTCAATGAAGTTACCTATGACCACTCTGGCACTCAGTTTTGGATCCTTTCTCGACCACGAAAGAACATCAGAGTGCACGTTCAGTAGGCCTTAATCTTTTCTCTTCAAATATCGCTTTTTTATCTTTTTGGTCTTCTAAAAAATGGATTTTCCGAAATCGGAATGAAATGAGAAATAAAACGATATTAAAGTGCTGTATAAAACCACAGTTACGAGATACCTTTACGTCATGCAAACACCCCCTGTAGCGCTCCAGGACTATTTAAGAGTCATAGAGGGCCAGTCAGAAACTCCTTAAATTCTTAACCTTATATATTTTTAGCTGGAATCCTTTCAGACTCGACCGAACAGAGGCTGAGGAATTACTTTCCAAAGCAGAACCTGGTGCTTTTATATTTTCTCATGATGTGACCTCTGAGTTATTTCTTTCAATATCGTAAGTAATTACAATGCTTTCCATTTTGTCAACTTAAATCAAATAATCTATATTTCATGAAGGAATCGCTTTAATGTATTTGCCTTATTACATCCATTTAGAAATCGCTGGTGATCCTTGCAATCTGATTGGCCCTCAGCAGTGCGATTTATTCACGAATCGCGCTAAGTTTTGTTCTAAATCACACCTTTTCCCCAGCCATTGAGAAAGGAACAGAAAAACAAAACAACCAATCAGATTTCAAGGCTTGTTTAAAGTAACCAATCAGGACATAGATCAGGATAATGAAACACAAAGAAAGCCAATGCTTGGCGAATTTTGCAGCCTTTGTTCCCAAATCTTTGCCTTTAAAAAAATGCGTGAATTTAATTACTTACAGTTTCCGAATGATGATAATGAGCTCGTTCAGGCTAATCTCGTACCCAGATCTCCCACGATCATACGAAAGGGAGATCTGGTAAAGTTCGATTTCGAGCATGCTCAGTGCCAGCGAGGCCCGAATAGAGTTTAAGTGACATTTTTTATAACGGGGTTTTGCATCGGTGGCCGTCATTCGAGGTGGTTGTAACTGGAGCTGGTCGCTTACGAGAGTGGTCGCAGTGAGAGCTTCGACTGTACTTGTGATTTCAAATCGAACACGCGCTGCGTGCCTATTCGATTTTGAAATCACACATACGATTTCAGCCCAAATTGCACCCTACTGAGTTCAATTACCATCATATCTTCCGGCAAGAAGGTTCCTCGAGCCTTTTGCCCTTGAGTCTTCAAACGCCTTTTTTCGAATTCCATAGTTAACTTCCATTTTCTATCCACATCCGAAAGCTAAGCAAATCTTATTCAGAAATTTCTTTGTGTGTAACATTATCTCACTGAAAGTTCTCGCTGCAACGGCAAAATCTGCTTTGAGGATTGTAGTAATCGATCTTGCCTGATATCAAGCCGGATTTACTTGATCTACAATCATTTAATACATGTAATAACTGAGATTGTGAGTAAAACAACAAATCATCTCTATTTCTTTTGTAGTATGGGAAAATATGTTTGCCATCATGCGATCTTGACACGTGACCATGGATATTACGTCGGTGCGAAACGGTTCTCGACAATTGGGGCTGTGGTTGACTATTTTAAAGCCCACCCTCTAGGAGAGACCTTTTTAAAAGAAGAGGTAAGATCTTATAGCAAAAATTATCATTTATCATCAAGTCAGCGGAAGAAAGACTATTTTCATGAATGGTTGGTTAAAGAAAGGCTTGAGATGCCTCAGTGAGTTTATGTTTGTAGCGGCGATAGGGGCAAGATTTCCGCACAGGTCCCTACTTCATTATGCATACACTCCTTTGTTTCAAGAAAACAATAGCGATAACAATAGACGTCCTTTGGGACTTTGGCGCTTTGTTCTTTCTTTTTAGAGGTTTTTTTTCTAAGTCTATTTGGACTTGAAAAAAGTCGGTCGAACTTCTGTCTGAAATACGGAAAATCGAACAGTTTTTCCTGCAATTTCGGCACTTTTCCTGCAATTTTACCCATTTTTCAGTTTTAGAATAAGCGCAAGAAGTGGAGTTTCAAGCAATCGTTGTAATAGGGTTCAGGTTCGCAAACATAACAAACAAACCAAATAAAAGTACTGTCATAAGAAATTTAATGGCTACCTGCTCTTTTTATCGTGAAATTGTTCTTCCTGTCTGCTTAAAAATTCGCCGAGACACTGTATTTAGGATCACGTACGGTGCATTTAGAGGGATTTTGGGCAAGATTTCCGCACAGGTCCCTACTTCATTATGCATACACTCCTTTGTTTCAAGAAAACAATAGCGATAACAATAGACGTCCTTTGGGACTGTGGCGCTTTGTTCTTTCTTTTTGGAGGTTTTTTTCTAAGTCTATATAGACTTAAAAAAAGCCGGTCGAACTTCTGTCTGAAATGCGGAAAATCGAACAGTTTTTCCGGCAATTTTGGCACTTTTCCTGCAATTTTACCCATTTTTCAGTTTTAGAATAAGCGCAAGAAGTGGAGTTTCAAGCAATCGTTGTAATAGGCCTGGTTCAGATTCACAAACATAACAAACAAACCAAGTACTGTCATAAGAAATTTAATGGCTACCTGCTCTTTTTATCGAGAAATTGTTCTTCCTGTCTGCTTAAAAATTCGCTGAGACACTGCAAAGTGTATATTTTCTTCCTTTCCCGTATTCAGGATCATGAACGGTGCATTTAGTGGGATTTTGCGATTTATCGCTCTTTGTAGAGATAGGCAATATGCTCAATGATACTTCCAAGTAAATAACTTTGGTAGAGATCCATGGATGTTCCCGAACGAGGCATACTTCGTTTCACTCCCCATCATGTCTTTTCAATGCCCTGCTGTGGGCTCGTTTAATTTGTCGGGGTCGACGAAGTTTAGGCGATGGTTAACTGTGAGATGATGTTAGCCCTTGTCTTGTAGGCAGTTGTAAACTTTCCGGCCACAGGTAGCTAGGGCTAATATTTTTTCAAGGAAACTTTACGGTCAGAAAATTAATATGTGTTCTGGCGGATTGAAGGCTGTCTATTGCAGTTTTTTCTTGAGCATCGCTAAACAGATCCATCTCCCGATGCGGCACTTTGTCTTTGCCAAGTGACTGCGTTTTCACACAGGTTTTGGACACGGAAGACGAAAGTAAATTGCTTTCTTTGCACCACTCTGTGCACAACTCTGGAAAGGCTATAAAGGAGGGACAATTTCCAAATGATCAAATCTCCCATTGCTGTGACGCTTTTACTTCGGTAGCCATCTTGATTATTACGAAGACACAAGTTTGCTTCAAAAGAAGGGAAACATGAAACGATTTTAATTGCAATGAACTCGTGCATGAAAGTTTCCCATGAAAGATGCACCAATCAGACTTTAAGCGTGGTATACTCTTCCACGCAGTGAACTTGAAGTGTGCCACACGCACGGGGCATGAAGGAAAAGCAGGTCACAGTTCACAGCAATACTGGAAAACCTAAAACTATCACAAGGACTAACCTTAAGCCTAAACAGTGCCTTTAGTCGTAATTAGGGTTACGGTTGGCATTATTAAAGGGATGGGCTGTTTCAAGAGTAGTAAAACAGGGACTCTTAACGGTAACCTACAAGTGTAAGTTCGATTGTAGGTGCTCGGCGCGGCACGTGTATATAATTACGTATCATTGTTATGTAAATAGTCAGCCAGAATTCAAAATAAATATCATTTTCAAGGTGTGAATTAGCAACTTGACACGTTAGCTCAGTGGTAAAGAACAGGGACAAGTAATCCAGAGGTTTACAGTGGGTCGGAGTTCAAGGCAAGCTGCGAGTGACATATCATGGGATAAAATGGCAGAAAATGCCGAGCGGGATCTGGAAATAAGAGCAAGACGAAGGGACAGAAAGAGGAAAGCTGGGACGAAAACGAGTAACGGTGTGGGCGATGAAGGGAAAGAAAAGATAGAGGGAGGGAGAGAAAAAATGAGATCCGTTTTTATTCATCCCGTAAGTACAAATTACCCATGTATATATTCGGTTCTCTTGGGTATACGTATTGTTCTACAAAACAATAGCGCGAATGAATAATTAATTTATTCTGCATGCATAATGAAGTAGGGACCTGTACGGAAATCATTCCGGATTTTGCGATTTATCGCTCTTCGTAGAGATCGGCAATATGTTCAATGATACTTCCAAGTAAATAGCTTTGGTAGAGATCCATGGTTGTTCCCGTACGAGGCATACTTCGTTTCACTCCCCATCATGTCTTTTCAATGCCCTGCTGTGGGCTCGTTTGTCTGGGTCGACGAAGTTTAGGCGATGGTTAACTGCGGTGAGATGATGTTAGCCCTTGTCTTGTAGGCAGTTGTAAACTTTCCGGCCACAGGTAGCTAGGGCTAATATTTTTTCAAGGAAAGTTTACGGTTAGAAAATTAATATGTGTTCTGGCGGATTGAAGGCTATCCATTGCAGTTTTTTCTTGAACATTGCGAAACAGATCCATCTCCCGATGCGGCACTTTGTCTTTGCCAACTGACTGTGTTTTCACACAGGTTTTGGACACGGAAGACGAAAGTAAATTGTTTTCTTTGCACCAGTCTGTGCACAACTCTGGAAAAGATATAAAGCAGGGACAATTTCCAAATGATCAAATCTCCCATTGCTGTGACCCTTTCACTTCGGTAGCCATCTTGATTATTACGAAGACACAAGTTTGCTTCAAAAGAAGGGAAATATGAAACGATTTTAATTGCAATGAACTCGTGCATGAAAGTTTTTCATGAAAGATGCACCAATCAGACTTTAAGGGTGGTATACTCTTCCACGCAGTGAACTTCAAAGTGTGCCGCACGCACGGGGCATGAAGGAAAAGCAGGTCACAGTTCACAGCAATACTGGAAAACCTAAAACTATCACAGGGACTAACCTTAAGCCTAAACAGTGCCTTTAGTCGTAATTAGGGTTACGGTTAGCATTATGAAAGGGATGGGTTGTTTCAAGAGTAGTAAAACAGGGATCTCTTAACGGTAACCTACAAGTGTAAGTTCGATTGTAGGTGCTCGGCGCGGCACGTGTATATAATTACGTATCATTGTTATGTAAATAGTCAGCCAGAGTTCAAAATAAATATCATTTTCAAGGTGTGAATTAGCAACTTGACACGTTAGCTCAGTGGTAAAGAACAGGGACAAGTAATCCAGAGGTTTACAGTGGGTCGGAGTTCAAGGCAAGCTGCGAGTGCAACCAAGTCTCTCCCTCAATTGAAGTATTATTCTTCATTGTCATCGTTCATTTTGGACACTGAAAGCTTGATAGGGATCATGGGAAATGAACATTTTTCTTTTAAAAGCAAAACCCTAATGTCTGGACTCGCAGTACTCGAACCTGGGTACGTGTAATTAATAACCACTTCACTTAACCACTAGACTACCACATCACTAACTGCGAGGATGTCATTTTTAATTGATGTCAATAATTTTTTCTTCCAAAAGTGCCGCTGTAAACGTGTATTAACACCCGCTAAGAAGCAGGCTTACACAGTGAAAAATGTCGGTTACCAAACTTCAAGAGGAAGCTAACCATTTTAAAATCAAGCTTTAGACAACCATTATTCAGCAATGATTTTATATATATACTAATTAGTTTTGGTAAATAATCGGCACATTTTCTAGTCAGTTGATCTTTAGTGGTTAAGTGGATAAAAACAGTTCTTTCGAAGTGGGTGCTCCGGGTTCAAATCCTGTCCAGGGGCTGCTTTTACTTTTTTCTTTTTATTTGCTACCACAAGTCCTGGGACAGAGTGGTCAAAATGGAGGATAATACTTCATTTAAGGCAAAGTGACAATGAAGGATAATCCTTCATTTGAGGAAGAGATCGTGTTGGCGAGTGACATATCGTGGGATAAAATGGCAGAAAAAGCCGAGCGGGATCTGGAAATAAGAACAAGACCAAGGGATAGAAAGAGGAAAGCTGGAACAAAAACGAGTAAAGCTGTGGGCGATGAAGGGAAAGAAGAGAGAGAGAGGGAGGGAGAGAAAAAATGAGATCCGTTTTTATTCATTCCGTAAGTACAAATTACCCATGTATATATTCGGTTCTCTTGGGTATACGTATTGTTCTACAAAACAATAGCGCGAATAAATAATTAATTTATTCTGCATGCAAAATGAAGTAGGGACCTGTACGGAAATCATTCCGCGATAGGTAAATAGACTGAGTTGAATCCATATGATCCATTCACGACGTCGAATTAAATGAGGTGATCTTTAATTATGGTCCAACACGTAAAAACTGAAACAAGGATGCAATAATCAACTGAACTTAACTAATCCGAGGTACAATAAAACGAAAATCACTTAGCTGCTCGATAAATTATTGCATGACAAATAAACTGATTACTCGTGAAATCACTGTATTCGAGGCAAATGAAATAAATTTACAAAAACCTAAGAGCACTTAAAAATAAATAACATAATGTGCATACCTCTATCCCGATCTTGGGGCGAACAACGTACACAGGAAGAAATATCACAACAAACTAAAGAAACTTCTGGTGCTATCGTAAAGAAATGGAGCACCACCGGCAACTGAAAGTACGCTTCACTGCGCATGACTTAACGTGACTACAAACAAAGTAACGCAATCGTAACGCCACCGATACGAGCGCTACAATGTCTAATAGTGAAATGTTTCTTGCTATTTTGCATCAAATGGCAATTGTATCGTGAATTTTGGGTAGGTAAAAAACACAGGTCACAGGTTATTGTTTTACCAATACAGAAACAACCCTAACCGTTTACGAATGCTAACATATTATGCCTAAAATGTTTGTTTAGGCCTTAATGGGCCTAAGGTTAGCTTTAATTCATTAATGGATGTTAAGGATACTTTCTGTATTGGTAAAACAATGACCTGTGACCTGTGTCTTGTACCTGTAGGTAAATTTTCTTTACCCTACTGTAGCATTGTAGAACAAAGAAATACTCAACATCTCGGCCGAGCATTCTGCTACCCTGTCATAATAGGATAACCCAGTTCACCATACGAGTGATTTTGTTCGCTATGATCTTTGTGATCATTTATTGGTTTTGCTACGTCCTCAATAATTAAAAACACTGAAGTATCGTGAAAATAGTAATTCTGTGATAAGATGGCCATGTTGGTGACAAAACAATAGGAAAATGCAGCTCAATGTTTTTCAAGTTTAGAGTCAAATTCCCAAGGGACTTTTCCGCTATTGTTCTTTGATTTGATTTATTTCTTTATTTACAAACTTTGCCGGTAAACCGGCAGGGTAGCACCACAGAGCTAGTGCTCCACTACGAGGGCTCAAGATCTTTCCACCGACATGGCCGCTGTGACGTTAGCTGCAATCAAAGGAAAAGGGTTTGACGGCAGGAACGTCGTCTTGTTACCATCACTGATGTTGGGGCAATGCAACAAGAGTATTAATCAAACTGAGAAATTATACAACAACAAGACGAAGTAATTTTTGACAGCCTTGTGGATTATCTCCCTCCCTCCCTCCCTCTTATTGGGATGAATATTTGTTGATGACGGACAGTGTGGTCACAATAATTTATCAGGCTGTCTTTGCCTTAAAAGCTATCTTCGTGTGCTTAGTATAACCATGTGCTGTGTTAAAAGAGTAATTACTCCCCTTTCTTTGCAGTTTTGTTATTGTTTAAAGTCGTATTTTTTCTCCCAGTGTAGGTCGTCCATGCCAAAGTGCACCTCGCAAATTCAAATTAAACAACATGCCGATCTAACTATCTCTTGTCCGCCGGTAATTCAAAAACCTGAACAATATGAGCTATTTGAAGAAGATCACACATTGTCCTTTATGCAAATCACCTGTGCCGCCGAATCGCGGTCGCAAATAGCAACACAGACGTCAAATTACGGTTCAGCGCATGCTCAGTCTTTGAAAAAACAAGATGGCCGAGTACTAGTACCTATGCAGCAGGATCATCAAGAACGACCTGATATTATTCATCGACAAGCTGACGCCACGTCAAAAAGG